>NW_022589786.1:866496-1058044 GCF_004348235.1 Phoca vitulina
TGTGTAAGACTGATGAATCACAGACCTGTACCTCTGAAACAAACAAAAAAAAGAAGATAGTAGGAAAGGAAAAATGAATGGAGGGAAATCGGAGGGGGAGATGAACCTTGAGAGACTATGGACTCTGAGAAACAAACTGAGGGTTTTAGAAGGGAGTCAGGTGGGGGGATGGGTTAGCCTGGTGATGGGTATTAAGGAGGGCACGTATTGAATGGAGCACTGGGTGTTATACGCAAACAATGAATCATGGAACACTACATCAAAAACTAATGATGTAATGTATGGTGACTAACATATTAAAATAAAATTAAAAAAAAATAAATGATATCCTAGAATATGTGGCCTTTGGTAACAGGCTTCCTTCACTCGGCATCACGTTTTCAAGGTTGTCTACACTGTAGGATGTATCAGTATTCATTCCTTTTCATTGCCAAATACTATTCTGTTGTATGGATATACACACTTGCTTTTGTGCATCCAGTTTCTTCCACCATTAGTGGCTTCGTCCTGCTCTCTGCCTGTCAAGTTCCTACTTACTCACCCCTCAAAGCCCATGGCTGAGACGACTTCCCCAATTCCCATGGCCCTCCGTTTAAGCATTATTATTGTACTTTTCACACTGTATTATAATAATCCATGTGTACCTCCCCTTCCCCAAGCACTAGTGAACTCTGGCCTCCCTAGGCACAGGGAGAGAACTTTGCTCATTTTTGGGTTCGTAGGACCTGCAGAGTTTGATCAACAATAACTACTGAACAAACATTTTTTGAATTAGTGAATGAGTAGATTCTTCGTATATTCATCCAGTTTACACTCATTACACAAAAGAAGTAGGTAATAGTGTGGAAACAGTATATACTAATACAGTGTTATTATGACCCCAAACATGGGTTGAGATAGGATTTCTGCATTTCAAAACTTGACGGCCTAGGACAAGTTGCTTAACCATTCCAAATCCCATCTGAAACATGAGGGTGATGATATCGCACTCATTCAGTTATTGACGCTGTATTACGTTTATAAAGAATTTAACCCAATGGCGGTAGCCATTACCAATAACAAAGCCCATGAACAGAGGGGTGGGGGAGGGAAAAGGGACCTTGAAGAACATCTGGTTCAAATCCCTCATTTTACAAATGAAGGAACAGACAAATGGAGAGATGAGGGGAGATTCTAGAGACCACCTGGCCTCTTGAGGAAGGAGTGTGATGTGACGGAATGACCCCACAGTGCACAGTACCGCACGCACCCGATGTTGACTCCTGGCTCCGCCTCTTACTAGTTAAATGTCCTTGGGCAAATTACTAAATGTTCTCAACTCCAGTGTCCTCTGAGTATAAGAGGACAATACATACCTAAGCTTACAGAATTTTGAGAATTAAATGAGAAACGGCTTCTGGAGGCTTTTGCTGATGATGATGGCGAAGAGCACACAACCGAATGATGCAATGACAAATTAATGAACTGGCAAAGTTCTGGAAAGAAGGAATGTGAAGTCTCACAAAAAAGAAGCTAGAAATCATTTTAAAAGGGAGATTACATTTTAGGAAAAGTGGTTTACAGTCAGCCTTAAGTTGGAACAGTACCTTTTAAACAACCTTGGATAAAATAGTGTGGGGTCTTTAGGAATAAAAGATGTTTATGAAACTAAAAATTATTGTTCATCTTGCCCTCTCTTCTAACTGGCCTGTGTTTAAACTTCCCAGTATTTTCGTCCTGATATTCCTGGAGCAGATCCTAAGGAAACAAATGTTCCCTCTGAAGCCTCTAAAAGACTATCAACATAGTTTTCCTTCAAAAATGAACACCTTAAGGTTGGCAACAAACTTCAAGGTGAGGAAGCAGGTGTTAACACAGAACTATGCCATTGTGTAAAAAGAACATTCTATTCCCATCATGTTCTCCTTATGGTGTGTTTGGTTATTTACTAAACAGGGGCTCAACCCTCATAATTAATGAACTAGTAGCATATTCAAATTGTAATGGCCCTGACACACAGAAGTTGTAGGTCAACATCTAAAGCACAGACAGTCTCTAAATCCCTGTAACTGGATAATATATGAAGATGTCAGGAAACTCTAAAGATTACACAGTGGTATTTTACCTCCCTCTCTTCTTATGCACTGGTTCCCTTAGTTCTATCCAAGATCGATTCTCAAAAAGTTCCCTTAAACCTTTTTTTTCATTCAGATTTTAGCTTGGCGGGTTTACATGGATAATTTGTTAATTAAACAAGCATTTATTGAACTCTACACTGGGCAGCCTTCTGGCTGATGCAGCAAAAAAATGGATGCCCTTCTCTTGAGGAACTTCTATTCTCATCAGTTGGGATAAGGAATAAACAAATGATTATGTAATGTGTGAGAAGGTGCTATGAAGAAAAAAATAAAATGATAAAAGAGTAAAGAGTGATTGAGGGCAGGGGCATCAGGGAAGGCTTCTTTAAGGAGGTGACAGCTGAGAAAATTCCTCAAGGAAGTGGTGGAGGGAGCCATGGGGATATCTGAGCAGAGGGAATGGCAGGTGCAAAAGCTGTGAGCTGAGATTCTACTTACCAGGTTCAAGGAAGAGGAGGAGGACAGTGTGGCTAGAGTTGATGGAGCAAAAGGGGAAAAGCTAGAAGATGAAGCCAGGGAAGTGGGGAGTCCAGATCATACAGTACTGCTGCTTTTAGCATGAAGAGCCATGGGACAGTTTTGAGGTTATCATGTGACTTAATCTTTGAAAGCTTCCTCAGGTTACTGGAGAAAACAGAGGGCAGAAGAGCAAGGGGGTGGCGGGGTGGGAGGGTTGGCAGGGGGAGATCAGGTGGAAGGTCAGAGACCATAACTATTGCACATGAGAAATGCTGGTGGTAGCAGTGGTGGTGGTGAGATGTGACTAGGTTCTAAATACTTTTTGAAAAAATAATTTTAATAAAACTCCTTTAAGTTCATCACAACACATTCCTCTTTAAACCCAGTCCAAAGCCTACCTCCTCAAGAAAAGGCATTATATAACTCTGTCATCTCCTAGCCACTCATACAATCCCTCTCCTCTTCCTTTATCTATACTGGTAGTTGCTTCTTTTTACTTACACAGAATAAAGGTCACCATTGTCTCAGCCTAATGGAAGCATAGGGATCATTAAGTGGCCAAATGACATAACATGGCTACTTCATAAGAAATGACAGTGGAGCAGGCTTAAAGGCTGATAGATCTAGAAAACTTAGAGGAACTGGGGCACCTGGCTAGCTCAGTCGGTGGAGAATGTGACTCCTGATCTCAGGGTTGTAAGTTGGAGCCCCATGTTGGGTGTAGAGAGTACTTAAAAATCAAAAAAGAAAAAAAAAATCTAAAACAAAAACATAAACTTAGAGGAACTAATTCCTGTTTGTTCAGGCCCTCCCTTCTGACACCATCTCCTCACTGTGAGGTGAGAGATAACCTTGGGCATGCTGTAAGCTCAGTTCAAACTGATCTTGTGGGTCCTCCGGTGTTTCTCAAATTTTGCATTCAACATAGTGCATGGGCTTTAATTTTCAACTGAGAACTTAACCCATTATATTTAGATAATGGTGTGAACTTCTCATTTATTTCATTACTAGGTTAGAAGACCACAATATACTGGCATTACAGCAATTATGAAAAAACAGATACAGAAAACATTCCATTTTCTCTGGATAAATGTAAAATGTGAGAAAACACACAGAAGGTTCTAGAAAGATATATATGACAGTCTCAATAGTTACCTCTAGGGAGTGAGGTAGGAAGTAGCATGTAAAAGCAGGGTAATTAAAGGAGACTTGGCTTTATAGTAATGTCTCACATACTATTGAGAATTATTGTCTCATTGTATAGTTAATTTTTTAAAGGATCCATGTTAGTTATTTGGCACCTTCGGCATTACTGAATTAGATAGTAGTTATTAATGTGTGAAAAAAAGGTTCATGGAAAATTAATACTTGTATTTCATATTCTACTTCTAACCAAATATTGGAAGTAACTAAAAAAGTTCTTTTTCAAGCTTACATTTTAAGCAAAGAAACATACTTCAATTCATGAGAAGAATACTGGCTCTGCTCACATTCTGGACCTTTGATAATGATGAAAACACATTCTTTAAAAAAACATTCGATAACCTTTATCAGGTTGCATACCCTCTCATCAGGTTCTATACAGGAAGAAAATCTGGCTAAAAGCTTGAGTTAATGGAGCACAGAAGTTGGGCCGAGGAATGAAAAAATGGGGATGATAAGGGCAAGTGGCTGACTCAGTCGGTAGAACATGTGACTCTTGATTTCAGGTTCGTGAGTTCAAGCCCCATGTTGGGTGTAGAGTTTACTTTAAAAAAAAAAATAAGGAAAAAAAGAAAAAAAAATGGGGATAATAGTAAAACCAGGTTCCTAACCAGGAAGGCCGTAAGAAATAGCAAGGATATAAAACAGCCACTGAAGGATACAAATTTGAGCAGTAGCTAAAGGTAGAGAAATCCAGGCCTTGTACAGTCGTGGTTTCTAGGAGTCCACAGTTTCTAGAAGGTTGCCTGTTACCTTCTTTTCTGTTTAAATTCCCAGTTATGCAATCTTATTTCCTTAGCTCTTCACAGTAGAATCACTTTATCACTTCCAAAAGAAATTTCATCCTACACGAGGCAGAGGACGTTAGGACAGAGAAACAATTAAACAATAATCCCGTACAAGGCAGGGCATCATCAGGATGCAGCACTTGGCACGTCCAGCTGACTTACGCCGTGAGGCACGAGGGACCGGCGACAAGTCGGAGAGCCTGCGGGGAGACAGGCTGCTATTTCCTAGAAACTACGAAGAGCGTGCAGGGCTTTTTCACTGCGTGGCTCAGCTGTGCCGGGCAACTCCTAGCAGACCTGGAGGTGCCAATGAGCTTCTGTGGCCCGGGCTTGCCTGTGATCGCCGTGGCCACGCTCATTCTGCCCTCCGGACCGGCCCGCTGGCAGCCGACCTCAGGCCGCACGCCCGAAGCTGGAATTCGGAGCTCTGCGCGAGGCGCGGCTTTCTCAGCCGGGACGACGGCCAGCGAGGCGGCCGCAGAACCTCATGCCTCCCACGCCCACGGCGGCCGAGGCGCGCTGACACGCGTGGGGCACGCTCCCAGTTCAACCACGGGAGCTCGTGTCACTCGAGACTGTCTAAACGAGTTAGCAGAACTCACCATTTTGTCACCCAAAGGGTTTGCCTGCTACTTCTTGTTTTTATCTCAATTAATTTTGTGTCTGCCGGACTAACACGAATTACCACTTCCATGTCTTGCACTTTTGATTTAAAAATAAAGCTAATTTGGGAGGTGTTTAAAGCTTTATTAATATTTATACGGCCATTAGCGGTGGCGATGAGGTTAGCAAGCTTCTTTTTAAAATTAGAAATTCTCCTTCCCATACGGTCTCTTGGCCCCAAATCCGACCACATCATTTTTAACATTTTTCTTAGGGCACAAAGCAGAATTTCACTGAAGGTCACAGGAAAGTTGGTTTTGGTTTTCCCACCATTTATCTTGCCCATTCTGCTCAGTGAGTCAGATTGGCAAAATACATTTCTTTCTCTGATTTCCTTCAGAAATCCAGAGGCAGCTCTTCTCCCCACAGAAGCGCAGGGGTGCTGGGTAACAGCCAAGCACTACTCTGCACCAGGTGTTTCGCCCCCCTCCAGGCTGAAAGTAGACTGGGCAAGCGAAAAAAGAAGGGCCCCAGTACTCCAACCAGATACTGAAACACTGACGAAGGGATCATTCCCCAACAGAAAGGATACAAAGGGTGTGACCCATTCCAAATGTGGCCTATGACCCCGTATACTCGGCTGCCAGTTCCGTGACCTCCAAAACAAACAAACAAACAAACAAACAAAACCAATGCTTTTAGCATTTTAGGGCAACAGCAGAAAACTCAGCAGGAGACGTGACCATCTACTGGGAGTAACAAGTCCTGCCCAAGAATTACAACGGGACAAATAAAAGTAATTGGACTGTGTTGAGAGAAACAAGCTTTGAGGAAAAGCCAGCACTGCAGCAGTTTTATAAGGGTATGAAGCTATATGGCACCTTTCTTCAATTCTTTTCCCAACTCTTCCACTTCCTAGACGTGTGCTCTCAGGCCCGGGATCTGGGCACTCTGTCTTAACTTCCTCATTTGGAGAGTGGGGATAATATGACCACTGCCCATGGAAGTTTCGCGAGTACCGAAGAGTTAATGGAAGAGAACATTCAGCACGGTGCCAACACCCATTTAGTGCATCCTAAACTCTTGCTGAATGGTAACGTTTGGACAAGCGAAGTCAAACATTAAAGTGAGTAGCAAATAAGAGACAATCCACCTTAAAATGACAGTACCTGTAAGCTATTTCTACAGACAACTATAGAACTAAACAAAATGGAGAAGTGCAGTTTGAAACACAGGAGTTTTAATGGTTTTCTCTCCTGCTTAAAAAAGGAGGGGGGGAGGTACACCTGGGTGGCTCAGTCCATTCCGGGGTCAAGATCTTGGGGTTGCGGGATCTAATCCTTTGGTGGGCTCTGAGCTCAGGGGGGAGTCTGCTGGAGATTCTCTCTCTTCCTCTGCCCCTCCCCCTGCTCATGCTCTCTCTCTCAAGTAAGTCTTAAAAAAGGGGGAGGAATTCAAGGGTAACTAAAACTACTTGATCTCTAAGGGCGACGTGGCTATTGTGTTTAATCATAACTGATTTGCCAATAATGCACATGTGTTAACCTGACATCTTCCAAGTATTGCTCAGAGCAGTGCTGGCCAGTAAGGTAGCCACTGGCTATACCCGGCTACTGAGCACGTGAAATGTGGCTGGTCCAAACCGGACTGTGCTGTGAGTGCAAAAACACATTGCATATCACAGTGCATGTCACTTTGCAAAGACTTCGAAAATGAAACATCTCATTAAGAATTGTTAACACTGATTACATGCAGAAATTATAATGTTTGGAAATACTGAGCTAACTAAAATGGAATATTAAAATGTCACCTATTCTCTTTTATTTATTTTAATGTGGCTACTAGAAAATTTAAACTACTTATATGACTCACATTTGTGGTCCACATCTATTTTTGGACCATGCTGGCTTAGATCAACAAAAAGAAGCCATGCTGTTCTTGTTATTACAACTTCTAACCATCAGTTATTGAGTACTTATTCTGCTACATGTTTTAAAACATTATTTCTAAGTATCACAATAGCTCTGTGTAATAAGCTGTTTCCTCTCTTTTTATGGATGAGGAGAAGGTTTCAGAGCGTATACTGCCTCAAATCACAAAGCTAGTAGTGTTCAGAGCAGGAATGAATCCACATCTCTCAGATTCCAAAGCCTGAGAGCTCTCTCCTGTACCAGAGGACGTGTGGAATTAGAGGCACATGAGGGGAAAGGGGACCTTCCAGGAGCAAAGGGGAGCCCAGCCCTTCCCCAGCAGGGCACCTCGCAGGATGTATAAACCCTCTAGTCTTATAAGTGCACAGACTTTCAGAGAATTTAGAGACAACTTGGGTAGAGCTTTATCTCCCAGGAACAGAGCCACTCTTGGTTCCATTTTACCTAAGCAGAAGCCTCCATACGTTAACAGAAAAATTAGGAAAAGAATTCACAGGCAACACAGCGCACACTTTAAAAGTAAATTTTAAAGTGGAAAATATGCACAAAGACGTTATTTGCCATGTTATTCATAAAAAATTCAATAGGGGGCTAATGAAAAAGTGGTAATTTTGATACCTAATTAACAGGAGAGAATGCTTAGATGTTACAGGACATAAAAACTGGAATATGGCATCATGCGCACCCTTTATTATAACTCTGTCGAAGGACCTCTATGTACGTGAAAACCTGACTGGAACACTTTCATTGATAATAGCTTCCTATTAGGGCAATTCTCAAATGGTGGAGAGGCAGTTTTATCCCCAGCGGACAGGTGGCAAATTGGGAGGTGTTTTCAGCTTTTCAGTTTTCAAAGCTCAGGGGTGCTACAGGTCTGCCTCTACACACCCTACAATACCCAAGACGACCCCCCAAGAACGGCTTCTCCAGCCACAAATGTCAATAGTGCAGAGACTGCAAAATCCCGTATTAGGATAATGGGATTATAAGTTTGTTTCTATTCTACTTTCCATATTTTTATAACGTTATGTTGCTTTACAATATAAATGCAAAAAATTACTGAAAAAGAGTAGCACAGAAACAAAACCATAATCGCCAACAGAGATGGTTATGATAAACATGGGTGATGGTTACGGGATGTTGAAGTCGGATCTACTGAAGATATTCCTTTTAAATATTTTAGATTTACTGAAAACTACAACCAAAAAGAATGTATGTAAATTACTTATAGATTAAAATTTGGCCATGTTTGCTCAATCACTACTTGCAGTCGGAATGATTGATTCAACATCTAACAGGAAATTGGCACTCTTTCCTCTGTTGGGATAGCATTTGCTAAACATCAAAATATTTTTCTCACTCCTCTGAGGAAATAGTATTTCATGGGTGCTTTGTTACTAAGATTTGAAAATATATGCTATTTACACTGCATTTTAGGAAGAGATGAGAAGAGAGATTTTTCCTGACAATTTTCTCCGGTATTTGCATCACTGCAGTGAAAAATAGAAGCATAAAACGTACACTTGTGTAACAGCTGTTTAAAAAGTACACGTTACTTGTGAACTAAACTACGTGTACTAACAGATGATCTGATTAAAGATTTCACAAAAGTAGGGATATACGTCTTGCTTGCAGGCATGAGAGAGTGCATCTGCAAGCTGTTTATATACTCACCTTTTTCCTAGTTCATTTACATCAAAATGGAGATTTTAAAATAAAAAGCTACCAAGTTAATACCTATTTAAATACATTTATTGATGCTAGGAAGGTCTAATCACGGTGTACCCAATGTTTATGCCACAGCATTTGACCACAGAAAACTCTAGTGTTTTTACTTAATATGCAGAGCAATGGACAATTCAGTGTTTTCCTGGAGCAATAACCACAGCCTCTGTCATCTCCAGCAAATTGCACATGGTCTGCCCTACGGTAGAAGTAAGTACTACGTGAATAAATGAACATTTATAAAATCACTCCCTGTGCCAGCCAGGGTTGTGTCAGATCTCCTCACAAGAAGTCACCCACACTTTAGTTCCCTTTCTTAAGTGTCACTCATACAGTCACCACCAAAACTCAGGACCCACCTCTATGCCCTCAGAGCAGGTGCCACGTACCACCACCATAGTACTTAGTCACTTGCTGGTGATTTTTATATCTATCTCTTCCACTAAAGTGTAAGGGCCATGTCTTGACACTGTTCTCTGATGTTATCTTCAATATAGGCCTAGAGGATAAGGAAATGATGGCTCCGAGAACTTGCCTACCATCCCCCTAGTTAAAGAGCAGTAGACTTAAGACCTGAAACAAGGACATCTCACTCCATACTATCTTCTTTCCATTTTATCAAACTCTAGCGAAAACAAGAGCAGAGGTAGACTATGCGAAGAGAAATTTATGAAGTAAAACAAAACAAGAAGGTTTAGATGTTCAGGATCTAGAGATAAGATGCAACTCGTGGATTCTATGGCATTGACACTGACACTGAGAAACAGAAAATACAGTTCAATAAACTGATACAGACAATCCCACGTACGTCCAAAATAGTCTCTAGAAAGTCAATTCTTCCCCACATTTAAGGAAAATCAGCCATTCCCATTTGGGCCATTCTAAGTGAACTTCATGAGGAAACAGATTATGTCTTTTGTCTGTTTCTGTATCTCGATTTTATAACTTGTTGGAAGAATGAATGACTACACAACATTGGTCCCAGTTCTGTAGAGTGACTTCAACAGGTAGGCCAGGTGAGATAAATCCTATAATAGGCAGCAAACTGTCAGACGAGGGCATTAGCCTAAGCAAAGCAGACAAGAGATCCTGAGGTATATTTATCTTAATTGCAATTTCCCAAGGACAAAAGATGGAAATGTTTATCAGGACCATGCCAGCTCATTGTTACGACATCCTGGACAGGCTCTTCTTAAGGCTGATATGTTAATATTGATACTGTTGGGAGACAGTAATTAGTTAAATGGGGTCCTGGAGCTACACCCCCTGGTTTCTAGCTCCGCTCTGCCACTTCCTAGCTGTGTGACTTTAGGTAACTTACCACCCTCATCTGTAAAGGCAGGCCAGTAATGGTGCTCACCTCATCTTTTTGTTAAATTAAATGCAAGCCAAGTAAAGCAGTCAGAACACTACCTAGCACAATATACAGGCTTAATACATATTTGCTATAATTACTATTGTTGTTGTCATTGTTGTTTCCAAAATGCTGTATTAATATATAATTTATTTTAAAGAATCATGGGCTTCTGTGAGATAACATGACATTCACAAAATTATTGAAAGTAAAAAAAAAAAATTAAGTTCTCTGAGTTTGGATGAATCTAGTAATTTGGGAAATTTTTATTAATTCAGAATGAATCAGGAAAAGCCAAAAATAGATGGTGGTAGTAATAACAATAGTAATAATAATTCTCCCTCTAAAAACATAATTGTATGATTACATACGTATATGAGTGTTAAAAAGAACTATCTGTAGATATACCAATAAACGTTTTAATCATAAAAAATGATTGGCAGCTTGTAGAAGATAGAGCTTGAACATTTCAAATTTGCAAACAAGAATTGCAAATCATTCACAGAAGATTCCAAGTTGACAAGTGAGCTCAGGCAGGGTAAATAACAGTTACAGTTTAGTCTCAATCAGATTTGTTTCTTTTCAAATGCATACTCTGTTTTCAAAACCAGACCCAAGCTGCAGCACTCAAAGTGAGAAACCTGGAATTCTTATGGGCCTCTGCGCTTGTCTGGTGCACTAGCATTCAGAACCTCCTGCTGAACTGTGCAGGGGAAAGTGGCAGCTGATGAGAAGAGCTACACATTGCCTATGATAATATTAAAGTGATCCCCCTCCAAGAATGCCACTGACCCCTCTCATCTTTGCCAGGGCATTTGAACTGACTCTGAGCCAGTTTTCGTCCTAATACTATAGGTTGCAGGATACATCTTTTTATTTATTTTTATTTTATTATCTTCTTTTTAATTTTTTTAGGACACATCTTTTTAAATCATACTGCAGACGCGATAGGCTGGCTAGGAGCAGTCTGGTCACTAGCACAACGGTTCCCCATCATCAGTTCTACCATCTGTGCTCTGAGTTCTCGCCACACATGGGCTTAAACAGACTTTGAACTGGCCAAGGTCACTGCGCAGCCAGCCTCCACAGATGGGGACAGTGTGAAAAACCTAATTGCAGCTGTGGACAAACACAAACAAGGACACACATGGTTGACAACACTCCTGTCTAGACATGATAGTGGCTCAGTGTCACCGAGTACAAAAAACAAGGACATGGTTTCAAGGTAACTATCTCTCAGGGATAGTTACAATCATTAAGGAAATGCTATTGTCATGAGGTCTAAATTTCTCCACAGTGATTTTTAAGTATCAATAAAAAGCGATAATAGAGAAGCAGTATTTCCTATCATACATACATTTTCTCCAGAGAATTTCTCTATAGAATTTCTCCGGAAAAGAATGCCTTTCTTCAGCAAAAAAGATAGGGCTTGGCAATCAGTTCAGCTCCATAACTCACGTGAAGAAAAGTCACAAATGTCACCAGCACTTAGCATAAAAGATACTGAGGTAGTGAATGAAATAAAAGCATCCTCTTTTCTCTTATTTATTTCATCCCGTATCGGGATTTCTGTTTCGCACTTGTTTTCTAAAATGAATTACTTCATCAGAAATGTTACTCACGGTGGCTTTGACGACATTTATTGGGTACAAATACCTTCCATTCCATGCTCCCAAGAAACTCAGCAAAATGCAGTCACACACTGAAGTTGGTATCCTAGATTTTCCCCCTTGAAATGCATAGCGCCCCAGAGAATTTGGATTGTCAGTGTCTTTTCTAGATACTCAACACGTCTGGTCACTTAGGTTTAATGCCAAACTGGATGTGCGTTACTTTTTGAAAAGTTGTTAAATTTAAAATAAGTTATCAAGCCAGTGCTATTTCAAAAGATTGTTGATAAAAAAGAACCTTTAACTGTAACCATCCTGAACAGACAGTTGATTATAGAAAGACATGTCAGTGCACATATGGCAGCCGGGTAAATTATGCACATCTGGATTACTTTTGGCAAGAAACACAGCTAAGTGTCTAAAGCCAAGTTTAGCAATCTGTCACTAACAATATGTACATTTATTTTAAAATGTCAAGGGCTCAAAGTCATATTTTCTATTTCTTCATAAACTTTCCAGCTCTTCGTAAGACAGCAAACAGGTGACAAAATGCATTGCC
This sequence comes from Phoca vitulina, assembly GCF_004348235.1. Classification (NCBI taxonomy): domain Eukaryota; kingdom Metazoa; phylum Chordata; class Mammalia; order Carnivora; family Phocidae; genus Phoca; species Phoca vitulina. Next base: position 878,846 of record NW_022589786.1, read on the forward strand.
CAAACTGCCAAAGGCTGTATAAATAAGGGGTAATTTTGAACTTCTCACCACAGATACGAGAAGACTTAAACACTGAAGCAAACTCCCGTGTTGGTGCGATGTACTAAATCTAAAGCTCAAGTAAAAGTGTTAACATTTTACTTCAGAAGATGGCTGAAAAATGCTTTCATATAAAAATATGGCAACCCCTACATGGAGTCAACAATGTCACAGCCTGGGTAAAGCAAACGGGAATAGTCTGATGGTGTCAGTATAAGTATATATAAGTAGATGAAAGGAAAAGACCAATGACTCTGTGATCCTCCCAGATTAAATTTCCTTTTTCCTACTGCCAATTACTGACATCATTTAAACCCTAAAGAAACATTTTTCCACCTTCTTGTCCCCCTTGATTAAAAGAAAAGCCAAGAGACATGAAGGTGGCTCAAACTAGCAGGAACAAGAAACCTTACAACTGGCTGGCTGAGTATCAGCCAGGTGGGAATGTAGCACTCACTGCCTGTAAGCACAGAACTCATCTCGACTCCTGGGCCTCTCACGAGTTACTCTAACATTCCAGCTTCTTAAGAGCTTCAGTAGGAATGCTAAGATACATCCCGGAGACTGGGTGGGGCCTCATCATTCCAGGTGTTGCCTTCCAGTCTCCTTTGCGCTGGCAGCAGAGAAAAACCAGAGTGGAACTATTTTATTCATAAGATGCTAATTTGAATATTCACACCATGTCAGCCTCTCTCCCAGCTCACTAATTTGGCAATTTTACTGTTGATTAGGATCTTTACTACATGCCCAATCTCCATGTGAAAAAAAAAAATCCTATGTCTGTAAATTGTACAAATATTGGTATTCAGACACCAGGTCGACTGCTCACAACCTGAGCCTCATCTATGGAATGAGGATGATGATGGCACCTACCTCACTGTGTGGTTGTGAAATGTTTGATAAGATCATTATTATTCCTTTTCTCCTCCTTAACATGACAGACTAGGAATAACACAGTTCATAAACCAGAGATTGCCCAAAAAGTGCTGTGAATTCAACAGAAAGTTTAAAAACAACTGAGAAGAAGGGGAGAATAAAAAAGAAGGTAAGGATCAAAATAGGAAATGACATTCTGTCAACTTCTAATTTGTATTTACTTTTGTAAAGTTTGATGCATGAGAGCACTGAAATCTGTATGAGCTTAAATGTCCTTCCCCAACCGGACAGATAAGACAAATTGCTATGGTGTTAAAGCACAAGTTTTCAGAGCTTTTAGTTTCTACCACTCACCAATTCAAGGGGATTTTAATTTAATGGTCTTAGAGTACAGAGTAAAATATATCTGTTTTCTTCTTCATTGTGATCTTCTCTATTTGACTGTATAGCTTTATTTTAAAATTATGCCTGGTACAATAACTCTCAAATAAAAGTTATGTATAAGCAGATAAAAGGTAAAAAGAATTTTAAATTAACCTGAGTCCATTTGCCCATATTCACCATCCAATGTCCCAATGGTAGCAATCCTCACAAAGTCTCCATGTTTTTAGTCTCTTATTCCTTACATCCCTGGGGTTTTTTGTCCTCGTGGGACACAAAAGGTCTAGAAACAGAAATTCAGCGCATCAGAGAAGTGGAACTTTAAGTACCAGAAGATTCCAAGATCTACCAAGCTGAAGAGAAACACTGACAAAAACCCAATGCAGACCTGACAGAATGATTCTTAGCACTGAAAACAGAAGGACAAGAAAAGCCATGGCTTGCCATACTACCTTTTTGCTTTAAATGAATTCAAGTCTTCTGGCCCAGAGAAGCTCTTAATTTAGATGGCAAAAATCAATATTGGCTCATGATCTTTGCCAAGTTAGGAAGAATAAATACAAGGAATTCTTCCAACCCTAGGATTCTGTTACTGTCACCAGCCAAATAAGGAACTTGAAGAAACTGATGTGTTCTTCCCCAAGCAGACATGAAGCTTCTTCATATGGACTTACATGAAGTTTTAGCTAACACTGTTTTTTTAAAATATAGTTGGCATAAAATGTTACATTAGTTTAAGGTGTACAACAAAGTGATCCCACAAATCTATACATTATGCTATGCTCATCAGAAGTATAGCTACCATCTATCACCATATAATGTTATTCTAATGCCACTGACTATATTCCCTATGCTGTATCTTTTATCGCCATGACTTACTCCTTCCGTAACTAGAAGCCTGTATCTCCCGCTCCCCTCCACCCATTTTTGTCCATCCTCCCCCCACCTCTCCTGGCAACCCTCAGTTTGTCCTCTGTATTTATGGGTCTGTCTCTGCTTTTTATTTTTATAGACTGAATGTATAAGAGAAATCACACTATTTGTCTCTTTGACTTATTTCACTTATCATAATAATCCATCCATGTTCACAAATGGCAAGATCTCATTCTTTTTAATATTCCATTGTGTGTGTGTGTGTGTGTGTGTGTGTGTACACACACACCTCATCTTCTTTATCTCTTCATCTATCAATGGACACTTGGGTTACTTCCATAACTTGGCTATTGTAAATAATACTGCAATAAACAGAGGGGTGCCTATGTTTTTTCAAATTTAATACTATTTTTCTGGAGTCTTCTATAATGGTCATTTAAGATCTTATTCACAAGACAGCCAAAATCAAAAAAAAAAAAAACAAACCAGAAGTTAAAACAAAACAGTGCTTCAGTTAAATATATAAATATATTTACTTTTAAAGAAACTACAATATATTTTATGTGTGGCTTTAAAGCCATAATTATTTAGCCTTGTATTTAAATTATAAGCTTAAGGCCAGGTAAAAATTTCATTACCATATACAATGTGGTAAAATGAAACCTATGGCCCCAGGTAAGAGTATGAGATCTAGAATCAGACAGACATGGATTTCTATACTGATTTTGCAGTCTGTCTTTTAATATATTAGCTTTCTGATATCTATCCACAAAAAAATAATGTACCTGGATAAGTATATGTAGCACTTACACACAGACCACTTCGTGGGTATGAGGATTAAATGAACACCTAACATAGTCCCTGGCAGATACTCAATAGCAAAGTAAGAAATTAGGGTGGTATATAAGGTAATGCGATAAAAAGTTACTGATGCAGTTCATAAAATATATTAAGATTAAAGGTTTTGTGGTAAGTTCTTTCAAACAATGACCAAAAATACACATAAACTATCTTTGAGAATAAGATAGAATTAAACCATAGTGAAAAAAAGAATCTTGTAAAAATCATCTTCCTGAGGCCAAAACGTTACATTTTTAGTTGACATCTTTGTTAAAAGGTAGTAAGTTCTAGTATATCCTCGAGGTATATAACTGCAACACTTAAGAGATGAAACTGAATGAACTAATAAAATTCTTAATGTTAATTGGGTCCACTGTAGGGTGGTCTTTTGTAAATTCTCCAGACTATGAACAAAAACATCCACGGAGGCAGACATCACCTACTACTCTGCTCACGAAGAGGCCAACCATTGGGCCACGTCGGTGCCACGTAATACATGTCCTGGCAAGACTTCCACTCAGCACAATCTCCCTTGCTCTTACGGGTGTTTCAAAGTAATCCCAAAGATAATTTGGTTATGCTTCATCATCAAAAATACAGACTCAATAGGGAGAAATAAACTTCTCTTCATTTATCGTCAATTCCTGGAAGCAATCTCATTCTTGATCTCCTAAAGCACTTTTCTTTTGACTGCTGTGGATTCAGTGACCCCTTACACTTGGCTTTCTATGATGTGTGCATTTGCCTCACCTCTTTGATGATGTTTTAATCACTTTTCTATCTCCCTAGCTGCTCAATAAATATTTTAATGAATCAAAAAAAATTTTACCGTCAATTCATTTCTTTGAGCTCTTCAAATGCTGGACTTCTTTTGAGTGGAATGCAAAGCCCGGTTTGAGAAACTGGGCTGTTTAAGGAGGTCTGCTGCTGGAAGAAAGAATGTGGTAGGAATATCTTCAAATAACACAGAACGCAACTTAAAAATTGCCCAAAGAGAAATTCACCCTGATAGACAGTTCATTAACCTTTTCAAAGGTCCATCACTGTTGAGAGACCAGAGTGGTAGCTGTGGACTCCATGGAAGAATTCCTCAGAAAAAACGTCCTCAGAAACTGAGTCCATGTAGACTCACCGCAAAGCAACCCACCTTTCAAACAACAAGGCATAAAGTACTAAAAAGGTCTGAAGGAATTTAGTGTCCTATGTTAGACATTCTGTGGGGAAAACGCACTGTTCCAAGGGAAAAAATGTTCAAGCTTTTACGCTAAGTGTTTCTGTGGGGTTCTCATTACTTAATTAACATGCATAAATAAAGACTTGGGTCTATAAAAAACAACTGATAAAACCATTAGACTTAATAGTGTGTAAGTACCTTCAGACTTATCCAGCATTCTGTTTTAAATTGTCAACCTCGATCCACGTAAGCTGTCTTCTGTTACTTGGCAAAGTTTTGAGGTTTTTACCCCACGGCAAGGGGGGGGGGGGGGGATTGTGTAGAGGGGGCCTATCATGACCTCAGATTTTAAACTACATTTCAAAGAATACTTTATAATGCATTTGTGAACATTTTGGTGGATTCTGGAATCTGAGAAACCATTCCTTTCAAAAGATGTAATTAATAAAGCATTATGGGAAAAACACATGATGACTTTCTTGAATTATGTGTCTTTCTTGAATTACGTTAATTTGATTACAATGAATCTAAATTCTAAACTAATTATTTCTTTCAAACAATAGAATTTACAATATTTAAAAGGCCTGCCCACATAATATTCTTTTGAATTTAATTTTATTTGTCCATTATTTATATGCCCTCTTAAGGTTAATATTATGAGGGGAGAAGAAAAAAAGCAAACACAGTGAGTTATTCCTCAGGCCCAAATTGTTGATTTTTTTTCTCTTGATGCTGAACCCAATTTGCTCCTAAGCATGAATGTGTCACATTCAACTCAAAATCCTCAAAACAGCTTTTGCTTAGGATATATACAGCGCTCACTCTATAGGCTGATTTGAGTAACAGTAACATTTACAACACAGGAGGAACCAGGCAGAAGTGGCTGCACCCCCTCTATGTAACTCACTGCCAACGCAGTAAGAAAAACTTGAACATACACAGATCCTTCAAATCACCAAACGACATATGCTAAGAGCTCAATAACTCTCCTTCAGGAATGAGTTTTATTTTAAACTTCTATTTAAACTTCTATTTAGGTATACAGTTGACCCTTGAACAATACAGATTTGAAGTGTATAGGTCCATTTGTACATGGATTATTTTTTTTTTTTTTTTTTTTAAGATTTTATTTATTTATTTGACAGAGAGAGAGATAGCGAGAGCAGGAACACATGCAGGGGGAGTGGGAGAGCGAGAAGCAGGCTCCCTGCCGAGCAGGGAGCCCGATGCGGGACTCGATCCCAGGCCTCTGGGATCATGACCTGAGCCGAAGGCAGACGCTTAACGACTGAGCCACCCAGGCGCCCTGTACATGGATTATTTTTGATAAAAACAGTGAAGTACTGTAAATGTATTTCCTCGTATGATTTTCTTAATAACATTTTCTTTTCCCTAGCTTACTTTATTGTAAGAAGCAGTATGTAAAAATATGTGCATTAATCAAATGTTGATGTTATTGGGAAGGCTTCTAGTCAACAGTAGGCTATTAAGTGTTTGGGGGAATCAAAAGTTATAAGCAGATTCTCAACAACATGGGAGTGGGGGCTTCTAACCCCTGGGTAGTTCAAGGGTCAACTGTCCAGAAGAAAGCATTACTAGTACCCCATAAATTAGTTTTAAGACCACTGGCCCATTGAAATATTCAATCCCTCCCTTCCTCACATGAGTAGGTAAAACAAGCTTCCTCCAAAATTACTGATCTCCCTAAGACTGTTAAAATGACTATACTCACTAAAATAAGGCTGGGTGCACATTTCCTAAACAATTAGGATGGGCATCATTTTCAACTACCAAGAATTCTTTGCTAAATGTAAAATATTAAATCATAAGAAGAATGATTATATGTAAGCTCACTATCAGAGTGAACCCTGATATCAGCATGAAAATCAGCTTAACATAATTTTAAACTGTTATTGTAATTAAGTGCTACTGTAAATTAAACTGACAAAGGAACAAGTGATTTTTAAATGAATTGCTTTCAATACCTTATTTAATATAAAAGATCAGTAGTTTATGGATTTCATTAAAATATCAAACTCAGTGCTTTTAATAAAGTAAATGAAAAGATGAACAGCAAGCGATATTTCAAAAATTCACAATTCTACATTATAATTTATATAAACATGTAAAATGATCCGGATAAAGTCAGATGCTAGAATTTTCATGTACGAATTAATGCCTATATTATAGTATTATTTTTAGTTCCTGGAAATAAGTTGGCTTTTTGTCATCTCATCACTTCGCTATGATTTCACTCGATAATTATGCATTGAAGTTTGTTACTCAAAGCATCCATTGTTGAACAGAACCAAAACCATCCAACCCAATAACCACAGAATAAAGAACTGAAAGAAAATCGAATATAACCATGGATCTTAAAAGGAAACCAAGCAACAAGCAAATAGGTGCCAACATTAAGTGCTAATGCAAAATTCTACTGCCTGACAAGTGTTCTTTTCACTTGCAAACCTACAAAATAACACTTTCTGAAACTCATTTTGAATATCCCCTTCCTTTTATTTTTAAATGTAGGAAAATCATAAAATGTTGATGAGGAAGGAAAAAAAATTTAAATCTCCTCTTCTAGATTTCTAAATGAATTAGAATAACTGTGGGAAACTGGGCAAAGGATATAGGCAGTGTTGTAAACTGTTAAAACACCAAAAATTCTAAGTGAAATCCATTTTAAGACATTGATTTATTTAAACCTTTGAGAAGCAACCTTCCCAGGAGCAACGAACAGGGCCTTGAATCAGGTACACTGGAATCACAACGTACTTCCCAGAAGGTATGCTCGTTTTCAATAAAATACAAGATACAGAAATTCTGTAGTTGGGACAGGTTTAGGCACTCTTTACAACAGTACTATTCCTGAAGATTAAACATTTTTAAATATTTCAGAAAAGCAAGGTGGAAGGTTGAGAGGACCAGTGAAGGGAACAAAAGTCATGGGCACCAAACACATAATTCATTCAGGGCTGCTGGTTACAAGGGGCAGTCTACAGGTGAGGTGCTTAAATTAAGCTTTTCATTTTTATGCGTAATTCTTCAAAGATGCCTTTGGGGGGGGTGGATAATTTCAGCCTACCAGTGATTTTTTTTAAGTAGGCATTTAGATATGGCTATAAAATTATTTTTGCTTGAATCATGTCCTCACCACCCCCAAGAAAAAAACTAGAGGCCTGAAGCTTTTTATTTTTTCCCCTTAACTTCACTTGAGATAGTCACAAAAACATGTTAAAACCAAGTATTGAAATATTAATTTCAAATAAATATTCATGTTCAAATAGTTCAAAATTCATAAAATATAAATATCAAACAGGGAGTAAAAAAAAAAAAAAATCCTGAGACGTTTATCCACTGGAGCAAATCAGCTGAGCACTGGCGAAACACCAGGTCCCTTACATGGCACACAGGAGCAGCAAAGATGGAACTCTCTTTTCACTTATTGGAAGAAGATGGTGATGAGAAGCTTTTGAAATTTCAAGTTTATAAGCTGCTCTAGTTGGCTTGGGCTGCCATCACAAATTACCACAGACTAGATGGCTTAAACACAAATTTATTTCTCAGAGTTCTGGGGGAGGAAAAGTCCAAAATCAGGGTGCCACCATGCTCAGTTTCTGGTGAAGGCTGTCTTCCTGGCTTGCAGATGGCTACCTGCTTCCTGTGTCACACAGGGCTGTGGGGAGATCGCTCTTCCTCTTCTTAAAAGGTCACCAATTCTACTGGATTAGCACCCCACCCTTAGCCCCCCTTGCTTAATCTTAATTACCTCATAAAATCCCTGTCGCCAAATACAGTCACATTAGGCATGAGGGCTTCAACATAGGAATTTTGAGGGAACACAATTCAGTCCCTAGCTTAAGTGAAAAAAATACAGACCTGATGTCATTTATTAAAAGGTACGTATCATATAAAGTTTTGTGTTTAGTTAGTGGTTCTTTTGTGATTTCCACTTAGTCATGATTTCAAGTTTTTTAAACAAAAAAGGTGGTTAAAAGTATTAAGTCTTATTTGTTTGAAATAACTACTTCTATGGGTGTCCCACTAATGAGCCAGGGAGCAATTAGTTTGCATCACAAATAATCAACTTGAGAAAGAACAAACCAAAATAGTATCTGACAATCATTCTATGTGATGCATTTATGGTTCTGGAGAAGGAAGACATGATCCCCTCAACGGGTCTCGATTTTCCAGGACTTCTTAGTGTGAGCATCTCTATGCCTGTGTGTGATTCTAATATTGAAAGCTGAGTGTTTCTTATTCAACCCAACCCCTGAATGCAAATCAACCACTGCATCTTGTGTACAATGGAAGAAACAGGGAAATGCTTCCATGTTGGATATAAAACCACTGTTACGAAAATCCGAAAAGATTTTCAGAGGAAATTTTGACCCTTGAGGATTTTCTTTCAGGTGGACTTTAAAATTTGACCCCCGTGAGGAGAGGAACAATATTCACTATATTGCTAAGCTACATTCTTTTGAAAAGACAGGTATGTCTACTCATTTGAAAGGAAAAAAAAAAAATCCTAAAAAGGGATAAAAATTATATTATGAAGCATCTCTTCTAATTGCAACTGCTGTTCCAGGTTGAGTATACGGGCTTCCACTGATACACTAAAGAAACACCGTCTACTCCTCTCCAAGCCCCCACGGTACTCCTCCTATCAGCCCTCTGCTTCTGTTGGTCTCTGAACGCATGTGGCTTTTATGCATTTAATGCTCTGAGAAGCTTCCTTCTTAGGCCCAATATGTAGAGGGGAAAAAAAAATGTCATGTGCAAATACCATCTTTCAAACCTATCAAATCTAGTCAAACCCTTTCATTAAATAGTATCTTAAGAAAATAGGAGTTGCTGAACAATGGGGCATTTAAAAGACCTGGATTCCAAGTAATCTTAGCATTTCATTTCTGACTCTGGATGAGCGGTCACCTTTCTTGAAAATAGGGGAAAAGCAAAAGGACCGATGAAGGCCTATATACCTTCAAAACTGCACGTGAATATCTCTGAAGGAAACAAAGGATATTGTGTAAGCCAACGTGGCATGCCTAAAAGTTAGGATTTCACATAGTGCATTTCTTTTTCTCAGTAGTTATGTTTGACAATAAGACTTAATTTATCGAGGAAGAAATAACCATGCTGTCTTTCTCCCGTCAAGAGAACAAATCAAAGAACTGCATTTCACGAGCAATGCCTTCCAATTAAGCAAGAAGGAGGAAAGAGGAAAGAGAAAGCTCGTGTTTTCTGCTGGGTGTTCATGTAAGCAGATACATAGTGCCACCGTGGCGACTTAAACAATTGAGAGTCATGGAACAAGGGAGAACTCCTAATGCAATTGGAATGGATTCAATGGTACACTTTAATCTTTAAATAATTTTCTTGAATATTCTATGCTATGGGGATTGAGTACTCATTTGACTAACTTATTGTAGGGGTGGTTGTGCAAGAATTAAATGCACTCTGGATGAACACTGACAATGAGATAAATCTGGATATATTTAAATGTGACATAACATATTGCTGCTTCAGGTCAAAAGTTTTTCCATGAGAAAATATCTCCAATTACAGCTAAAAGCAAGGGGAAGATATCTTTTCTCAGTATTTAGCAGCTTTTATAAAATCGTTTATAAATATTAACAGGTATATGGTGAACAATGGATCTCTGAGTTGCCAAACTTTCAGCTCAAAAAGTTCCTAATCATTGGTTACAGTTGTAATATCGGACTATCACCACTTAGAACTAGGAGTTCTGCACAATATCTAAGGATTTTTGATACTATTTAACAGGGGAGGTTTTTTTTTTCTGTTTCAAAAGGCAACATCAACACTTTAGAAAAGGTGAATTACCCTGATCAGTCGTTCATTATCTAACAAAGATTAAACACGCGCTACAGTTTAATGCAGCAGAGTGGGGGTTGTGGAAATTAATCATACAGAAAACAAGATGACCGAGTGATCTATGTGGGGGTAGTAATCCCCACACTGTCAGTGTTTATCCCATAGGCAGGGGCCATTGGAACCAAGGGGCTGAGTCCCCTAGTCTCTGGGAGGAGTCCCATCTCAGAAGGAATCAGGAAGTCTTCCGGGAGGACCTCTGGAAATTTACCAACCCAGGAGTGAAGGGCACTGCAGGCCCTTAGAATACCCTTGTACCATAAGCCACAGTGAGTAGACCTGGCACTCTCAGCTTGTGTGACCAAACCCACAAGAGGTCTATGAGGCCTTTCAGGACATCGTAATACTTGAGAATGGGAGCCGAGTCTCAGACCACAGATGGCTGCTGATAGAGTGACTGGGTGGGGTTAAGACTATTCTTGGGCTCATCTAATCTTAGAGATCTGGAGACTCCCAGAGGGGTGGAGGAGTAGGATAGTTTTGGGGCCACCAGAGTGGTGTTGACTTTCTTCGGAAAAGATCCAGGGGCTGTAACTTAAAGTAGTCTCTCTCTTTTTTTTTTTTTTGAGGAGAAAAGTCCACCAGAAAGAACCACCACCATGTCCACCCTTCCATCTCAATACCACTCGCATCCCCACCTCCCTGGGAGAGACCGTAAGACCACCATTGTTTTTTGCAGGAACCCTGCCTGCATGAGTTGGGGGGGAGCCCCGACACTGCCATTTCCCCTCCAGAGCTAGCTCTGTCTGTGGCATTACTGCACTGTAAGCTGAGGGGGCAGGGCTGGGTACTCTCTGGAGAACAAAGTGCTAATGCTCAGTAATTCTGCAAACACATGAAGACAACACTGCCTACCTGCCAAGGGTGTGGCACCACGTTCTGGCAAGGAGGACTGCAACTGATTTCACTCATCCAAGCAAATTTTTAGGGTGTAATGGGAGTTGAAAAACATCATCTGCAAAGCTGCTACAAGGACAAACATGATTTGAAAATGACTGGGTGGGAGAGGTCATGTTTATGAACCCTTAGTGAGGCAGTTTTATGGTTCAGATATTATTGATTTGGCTAATGTCTGAGTATATGTATACATAGATTTTAATCAAAACCACCATGAAATTTGAGAAACCACTTCACTGAAATTATAGAACAAATGTATCCTGGAAACTACACTTGTGGCAAGGCTGAATTCATTCACTTTGGGTGAACGGAGAGGACACTCCCACCTTGTCTACTCACTATAGAATGTGAGAACGGCAGAAAAGAATAGGTTGTTTTAACCCTGTCGTCTTCACACTGCTTGGCAAACTATCAGAGATCAAAATATATCTGGAATAATCTTTGGTTTTACTTAACATTTTACCAGTCTCATAATTGTATTCACCATATCTGTTACTCTTTTATAGTACTCCTTTCGATCTCATTTCCTTATGCTTTGCTGTAGTTTGGAACAATACTATTCAAAGTGTGATCTGAGGACAAGACCAGTCCACAAATGAGGTAAGTATAGAAACTGAGGATACTGAGAAATATTTGAAGGAATTTAACACGGCTATGACTTCCAAATATCTGTTCTGATCAGTGGTCTTATCTCATTGAACATATATAGATGAAAAGTACTGGTCCATGTTGGATTGGGGGTGGAGGTGGGTCTCAGTCCTTAACCATGAACATTTTGAATAGTATTGATTTAAAACATTTCGCAATTGCATATAAAATATTTAAAAATTCCCTTCAGCTACTCACAGGCAAACTGCTGCAGAATTTATTAGATCAATACATTGTAACTTACACTCTTAGATATAAAGATGTCCTTGGCATTTAGAACATTCCAGTGGCCTCTATTTTCTTTGGAAGGTTTTCAGTAGGAGAATGGTCAGTACTAGTGGTGGTAACCATGGTTATGAAGAAAAGGGAAGGGGCCAATGGATCTTGGGGCAGACAGGCTTACAAATAATGGTACTCATCCCTGAGTGGCCTGAGGCTCAGGATATCACATATACACCTTATCATCTGGACACTTCACAGTAATCTGGGTCAGGCCTAATTAATACTTGGGCACATGATCACTTTGGAAGTTACACACTTTTTAAAAAACAAAAAATCCTATAGCTCTTTAGTTCTAAAATTCCATAAATGCAAAGAGCTTCACCGTGCTCGCAGGAGCTTTAGGGAGAGGTTTCATGATTTGAGAGGAGTGTTAAAGATGATTAGGCAATGAAGGGGCTATTACAGAAATGAAATTCATGCATGTATGTATTTTGTAGGAGCTCAAATGCACATTCATCAAATGTAAATTTCATCAAGCTTTCAGTTGAAGAGATTTCTTGAAGTGATGACTGTTGACCCTGACTACAGTGCATTTTATGACCTCCCCAGACAGAATGGGGGAGCAAAGAATATTACCCCCCCCGCACACATATTACTTATCATTAGTTAATCCTAACACTCTATGAAATATGTATGCTAATTGGCCGTAAAAATATACACTAGTCCACTGAACTAGGAACAAAAGTCAGAATGACTTAAGTAAAAATAAGGCAAATAGCCTAATGATAAGTACAATGAATTGGGCCTAAATTTTCTGGGCTTTGGGTTTACTTTTTGCAAAAATTAGACTCAAGATAGGAAGACAATGACTTGAAAACAGTAGGACATAACAAAGATATAAGGGAAGGAAGAGAAATTTATATAGGCAAACTCAATATATTTTATAGCTGACTATTTTTATAGTTTGAATACTGTTTTATAAACTTTTTATAGTTTTAAAACTGTTTTAATAAACTCTGTTCAAGGCTGCATGAAGAGATTATTTTCATTTTAAAATCGGGTAGGCAGAAGAAAGGCGTTTGAACTCTGACTCATACCACCTTCGATGGTACTGCTGACAGCTGGAGGCTCCATCTCCATTTCTAAACTAAATCATGAACATTAGCTACTTTAGCAATCCGTGGTCCCAGATCTCCTTAATAACAAAAACCAAAAGCACGTTATGGTTGGATTCTTTGAATTCTCTACTTGCAGGAAGTAGCACCTCTGGTTTGGATAGTACAAGGAATGGCAGAGACACCGGGCCACGACTATTCCAGTCTGCTAAAACATCAACATGTGACTCATTGCTGTTGGCATTTGTCACATGTACAATGCCAACAATGAAAGAAGCCAGAAACACTGTTACTGCATCTACAGCCAACAGAAATGAAATTAAATGGCTCCAAATATATATATATTTTCTTAAGATTTTACTTATTTGACAGAGAGAGACAGCGAGAGAGGGAACACAAGCAGGGCGAGTGGGAGAGGGAGAAGCAGGCTTCCCGCTGAGCAGGGAGCCCGATGTGGGGCTCGATCCCAGGACTCTGGGATCATGACCCGAGCTGAAGGCAGACGCTTAATGACTGAGCCACCCAGGCGCCCCTAAATGGCTCCAAATATTAATAAGCATAATCATGACACTGTGTTTTGGACATCAGCTGATTGACTGTACAGCCACAGAAATATGATGCATCCTGGGCCACCATCCACTAAAATTTTCATGTTAATATGGCAAGATACACTGGCAACCAATATGGCCGTTTCCAGAAAGCATATGGAAAAGTGACAAAGAATGAGTAGAGATAATGGAGCAATACACAGGAAGACCAAATGAAGAAAACAACTCACTTTAAAACTGAGAAGTTGTCAGGACAGGAATGTAAATAAGTTAAGGCAAAAGAATGTGAAGGAAGTGGGATTGACTGAAGAGGATCTTACAGGGCTGTCAAAACTGGGCTAGGTATACACAACTAAAATGGCAGAAAATGTGGAGTAACAATAAAACAAAAAAACAAAAATTAAAAACCAACCAAAAAAAAACCAGCAAACACCTGCAGGACTAAGCTAAATAAAATAGAAGATAGTGTACACACAGAACTTCAAGACAAAATAATGAAAAATAATCCATTTTGGCCATTGAAAAGTAAGCATCCTCCAGTCCTTGCCTTTACCTAGCATGAAAATGATTTTCTCAGCCTGCTCAGAGGTAGAGTAATCCTCTTGAAACCACTGACAAAAAAATCATTCCTGGTGAGAGAAACGATAAGAGTTTTAGTTACTTTATCCTCACTGTGCACAGGACAATCTCACTGAACTTTAAGCTCCCTAGTAGGAAGGAAGCTTCCAGAAGGCAAGTGTGATTAGTTATTTACACAGGAGCCCAGCACAGTCCTTTTCAAATTGTATGTGCCTTATGAATGTTTGATGAATTAAATTGTTCTTAATTAGTCCTCTTTCCCAACCAGCCCTGAGAATCAAATAGTTTATTATGAAAAAAGAAGTCCAAATATTTATGAAGCTTATTTTGTAGCAGCAAATTCAGGATGGGACTAATGACCTAAACAGTGGGCAGCAGCAAAACATACGCTAAGAACAGAGGAGATCCTAAGGGTGGCTTTTCAGACAAAATTCAGTAATGCAGTATGACCCCATATGAATGATCACTTGAAATCAGTGTTAATGGGGCGCCTGGGTGGCTCAGGTCGTGATCCCAGGGCCCTGGGATGGAACCCCACACTGGGCTCCCTGTTCAGCGGGGAGCCTTCTCCCTCCACTGCTCCCCCTGCGTGAGCTTGCTCTCTCCCTCTCTCTGTGTCAAATAAATAAAATCTTAAAAAGAAAAAGGAAGTTAGTGTTAAAACCTCAAAAAGCAGGTAATTTGGTAAGCCAAAGTAATGCTATTCAAAGTGTCATAAAGATAAACAGCCATTCTTCCAGTTTCAGCTCCAAGACCCCCTCCAGGAAGCTGGCTCGGCCCACTATAGCCTGTAATGGTTTTTGCCAACTGAACCCAAAGCCCCATTAATGTGGCAAATTACAATATACCCCTGTGTCATCTATTAACTTTTCTTTAATCATGTTTTGTTTCTTCAATTAGACTGTAAGTTAATTAAGAATAGAGAACTTCTGACATTTCTTCTGTAGCCATCATATCTAATACCATGCAAAGGTGATTAAATAGTCGATAATAAATTTAGGTAATTTACCACACTAATAGGTTACTATTAATAGGGGGGAAAAATCACATAATCCTGCCAGTAATTACGAAAAAGCATTTGACAAATTTCCACATCCATTCATACTAAAATCCACTTCACAATAGAAAAGGACATCTTTTACAAGAATGCCCTTCATCCTTCACTGGATTTAAGGCATTTATCTAAATAAATGCATAAATAAATAAGCAGCCTGAGGCAAACATCATAACTAAATGAAAAATGCTTTAAAGCCACCTCTTTATAAGCCAGAAGGAGATAAGAAAATTTGTTGTCACCAAGTCCTCTTTAAAACTGTCCTGGAGACCCAAGTCAGTGCAGGAAAATAACAAAAAGGAACAGAAATAAGACACAGAAAGTAAGAAACTCACTTGCTGATGAAACTAGTGCATGCAGAAAAACCACAGAACGTACAGATAAGTCATCAGGACTAACAGCCTAGCAAGTTTGCCAGCTACAAAAATCAATATGCAAACATAAATTTCTTATATTTAACAGCAACAATCAGTTAGACAATGTCAAATTATGCAAAAAGATTGGCAAGATGTAAAAGCCAGATAACGCCATATACTGACAAGGCTATGGACAGAAGGGCAGTTTTACTTACTTTGGACAACTTCTTAGCATCCAATAAGGACATGTACGTGTGTATCTTGTAACTCTTCACATTCTTAGGTATATACTTTTGTGAAATAGTTGTGCGTATATACATGATACATTCAGGAAGGTTTATAGCAGTTTTTGTAATGTCCAAGTAACAAATAACAATGGAAAATGTCCATCCACCGGAGAGAAACAGTGATCCGTCATGGACTATGACACAGTAATGAAGAGGAGTGAACTACAACCTCAGAGATGAACACAGATGAACTCAAGAAGATAAGCATGAAAAAACATAGAAAATTATAAAAGAATGCATTTAGTCTGGTTGCCAGTCATATAAAGTTTAAAACAGGCACCACTATGGATTATATAAAGCGATCCATATCCAAATGTCAGAAGTATAAAAAGGGAACAGCAACAGAAAATTTAAGACAGTGATTACCCGTGGGTGGAGAGACAGGGGGACATGTGCAAATGAAAAGCACAGGAGTGCAAAGGCCCTGGTGGTGGTTTGTTCTTTGATGTGGGTGGTGAGGACACTGGGATTTGCTATACTATTCTTTAAAACTACATGTGTATGTCCTATACAGTTTTTCATTTTTCATGTATTGCACAATAGGCAAAGGAAGAAAGAAGGATGCAGGGAAATGATAAAACTCCTTCAAATGCTGCGATAAAGAGTCTACCACGGTACCCTCCCTGATAGGAGGGTGTAACTCTGCAGGTCACATCCGCAACGCACCTGTAAGAGGCTATAACAGGATAGCATACGTAGACTCCTTTTGCTAAAACTGATGAGTCATTCGTCATAATGCAGATGGTTTATGGCTGAAAGGCAGGACCGAAACACTAGTATTTTCTTATTTGAAAAACAAGAGTTTCACTAGATTAAATTTCCTCTAAAATTTTTAAGTACTAGGTTGGAAAGCAGAGGAATCCACTTTCACATTTCTTCAATTATTTGCAATAAAACAAGGAAATGTATCAAACCACAGAGGAAATTTTTCTTCCACACTTTGGAAATCTGGAAGGTACTACTTTTATGTATGACCATCTACTGTAAATAGATTGAAATCCAAATTGTGCTATCGAGAAGTGAAAAAGCCAATTAAAGTGTCAACACTCCCAACACCAGCCAAACCACCTCTTGGCGAATGTGGATATAAATGTTTTCATAACCTATGTTTTTAAGGTCACTATTCAGATTCTATAGTTCTACTCATCTCTGTTTTTAGAGACTTTCTTTCTCAACTTCGGAAGGGCTGGAGATGGTTACTCAAACATGAGGGATAGTAGAGAAATTTTAAGTTTGGATATCGGTCATGCTACAGAGCTCGGCTCACATCTACAAATGCAGTCAGGGAAGATGGAGCCAGAGGAGGATGAGGAAAACAGAGATCCAGAGACTGTCTGCAGAGCATCTGTTCCAGCAACCCAGTTGTGGGCCTTCTCCTGGACCAGCAAACTTCCATCTGCTGTGGGAAGTTAACTGTTCCCCAGGTGGTATGCCCACCTGTCAACTGACAGTTGGGCATGTGCCACTGAGAAGGGCAGACGTTCTGGCACAGATCTTTGGAGCATTTCTTTAACTTAATGGCTGAACAAGACTTGAGATGAAGAGATGAGGAAACAGGATGAAAAAAAATAAAAAAAAAAAGCAACGGGCCCTGCTGGACCCAGGCACCAGCTAGGGAATCTAGGTCACGCCTAGAACAGGCGTCTGATGGGGGATGCCACGGAGGGCGGAGAGTGACAGGGAGTGGTGCTGGCCTCTGCCTTTCTGGGCTTGCCAGCCCTTGGCAGGAATTCTGGAAAACGAGACATCTCTAGCCAGACACATTTCCGTACATTCCCCTCCCTCCCCTGCCTCCAGCTACTTACATGTGGCTAATGGACAGACTGTCAAAGCTTTAAAACAAACAACACTAGGATATGGAATCTATACCTACTGACCTCAGAACTTTTAGGGCTAGAATACACATACAAAAGTAATCTCCTTTTACAGCTCTAGGCTATAGATTTATTCCAAGTGATGCCCAAAACCTACTTGGAATTCTTTTTTGGTATTTGGCTTTAGAATCCTTGGCATATTCTTGTCAGTACCTCTGGTGATGAAGACATTTGGTTTTAAAGAATAAAATTTATTTGCCTGAACTATGTAAGCAGGTGCTCAATAAATACATGTTAGTGAATAAATGAACAAATGGATGGATGAAACAAACACGTATGCTACTTGCACAAATTCATAATTAAATAGGTGATTGGTGACACAAATGTAAAAAAATTAAAAAACAAACACAAAAACACATGTAAAGGTTTTTGTGTCTGGCTCATATACCAGAGGCCCAATTCAATGGGAAAAGGGGCATGGCTTGAAATGAGATATAATACCAGAGCCTCTCATGGTAATCTTAAACAGAGGGAATATCAACCTCTTTGTCTTTGCTTTATTCCTGAAAGGGTTCATCTCTAGATCCCCTAAGTCCCCCCCCTCCCCTAGTCCTAAGGTCACTAAGGCACCAGGCTTCAACAAGCTTTCCTCTCCTTTGCTGGTATGGCTTCCAGAGGTATCTCTGACCAGGTCTCCATCATAACCCTCACCCAGAGGATCCTCAGGCTGTTCCTTACTCTGTTAAATCTTATAAATGGCATAAATCTTGAAATCTAGATGTATTTTTGAATAGGAAAATAGATCCAAATTATATCATTTATCATTTTTTTCTGCAACACAGTAGGTCATAAATTTTAAGTCTGTGCTTAGGAGACAGCATTCATACACACTGAGGCATTTTTTTTTTTTCTGAAGTCTAACTGCTTCATAATTATATCCCATACACATACATACATTTTATAGGCACATTTAAATGCAGACATAAAGGAAGTATTCATAAAGGATGAGTGATGGACAAACACAAAGCCATGCTTTGATGTTAAAGATGCAGCCCTTCAGTGTTGAAAAGGACATGTAATTGAATTCTTGGTAATCACGGAGAATAGTGTCTATTGTTGAATGTAGAGCGCTCACAGAAGTCTCGTCTAGGGAGTCTGCTCTGTTCTAAGGTGCATGCTCTGTAGCTCGACTCAAACATGAAAGACATCCTGGCGTTGGGCCAAATGCCTGGGCCAGGGTGTTCTCTGGATCCTGATGGGCTCACTCTGAGACCAAACCAGCACCCCAAACCTGGCCTAACACGAACTGAAAAGACTTGGGCAGCATTTGGCCCCAGGGTGAGGATGCTGTAAGGGGCCTCCTGACTTTCTCTCCACACACTTTGGCACATTTAGCAACTCTGATTGCTGTCTTTCCCCAAGAAAGAACTACCATTTACTTTAGTGGATATTCAGATTCTCATAATCCAAAGGCAGAAGGTGTGTGTAAAGGTCTCCAGCGCAAGCATGCTTCCTACACATATTCTATCCATTAAAAGACTGACGGGCTGTCAAACCTCTTCTGAAATATTAATTATGGAAGTAATTTCTGAAAAATGTGCAGAAATGACTTTAACTTACTCTTTCCTCTCTTAAGGATCAATGTTATACATTATTTAAGTGACTTCTCTAGGAGGGAAGTTTAGAATATACCCTGATAGGTTTCAAGGGTCTGCTATAAAAACAGATTGTTTTAAGTTCCGGTGTATGTAGATACATATACACATACGTTTTTTAAAAATCTGTATCTTTAAACGCAGACGTGTTTTCAGTGTGGTCTCAATGTGAAGGTTTCTCAACAGGGTTTAGTCTGTGTAACAATTAGTGAAACAGATGAAAGGCATTTCAGATGATTACCCCAGAGACACAGTGGTTCTCAAGACTTGATGCATATATGCTATACATGGCCAGTAGATACATTTTTGACATTTACCACCTGCCTTAGCAAATGTCATACCAGTTAATCTTGATGTTCACCAAATTTCTGAGTTCTACAGTGACGCGTTTTCTAAGGCTTTTATTTAGAGCTCCTTAGAAATGGCCACATGTCTCCAACACAGTAAATGTGCTTCCATTTCTTAAAGTATACAGGAAAAAAAAGAATTCTATAAAATCTTGTCAGAAATATCTGGATTCTGTTTTAATAGGACATCATGAAAGAATTTTAGCTCAGTAGTCACACACGGAGACTTGGAAACTTGCAACAAATAAGAACAACCGTAACAAAAAAGGTATCAGGGTACATAATTCAGAAAGGTATTTTAAGTGACTTGCCATTTTCTCTGAATATCCTCCTAAAAATTTTTAAAGCATTTTTAGAAATGCTAGCTTAATTTGTATCCTTTATTTTATCCATCTTTATAAGTTGCTGTTTGCTTACTATAAAGAAAACAGCTTTGAAAACTGCCCCCTTGGAACGGTGCACCAAGGAAGGGAGTTGGTCCATCATGATCACTACACAGTACACCTCATGGCCCACCACAGACATGGAGTTATCTGACAGTATTTATCAAGCACCTACTATGTCTGAGGAACTATACTAGGCACCTATACCAGTAATCAAAACAGAGATCCCTTTCCCCAGTGAATTATCTGCCAACCCGATAAATGGCAGATCAGCAGCCTCTTAACAAGAACATCAGCTACTTCTGGAGTAGAGATATGGTGCCATTTTATTACGCAAAGGAAACAGTGGTATAATCAAGACTCAGAATTCTTTTGAGATTTAACAGATACTCTCTAATGTTTTCTACCCTTCAGTGGGCCTGCAGCATTTTATAGATAGGGAAAATTTAAGGAATCCACTGCACTTTGAGGTCAGAGGAGTTGATCTAAAATGCCAGTCCGCCTAGTCCCCCATCACATGTTACCTGGGTGGCAGAGTATTTCATAATAGGTACTAAAAGAGGGAACTATTATCTCATGCAAACGTACCTTTTTAACTCTGTGAAGGGTGCTTCCCATTCAAGAACATCAAGGGTTACATTCAGAAAATTTGTTGTTCTGTTTGGAATGGTTAATTCCCCAAATATGACCTATTGTTTTAGATCTCCACTCTTTTTCTTAACTTATTCCATCTGTCTCCAAAGATTCTTTTCCACCTTCCCTTCTTGTCTCTCATTTATAAAAATCGATGGATAGAAACATATGAATGGAGCCTAAAAGCTGCTGGAAGTGGGTTACAGCCAGGAAAACTTAGGGAGGAGGTCAGCTGTTTACAGAAATTGCTTTTGGTGTCCTCGACTCTCTAATTCAGTCTTGTGTTCCTTCTAAAAGCCAAGATGAACTGGACATAAGTTAAGCCCAAATCAGCAGACTTTCTCCCCCAAGTACTGGAATACAATAGTCATTCTGTTTCACAAATATATAAAAACATACTTGGCTTAGTTTCTTCAATATATTACTCTCACTCCGATGGAGCTCATTTGTAAAAAGGGCTCATCTGCAAATTGGCAGCTGGGGCCTGTCCAAGTAGCAAGAAACATTCAGGAGAAGAATCTAAGACTTTAAGATTAAAAAAAAAAAAAAAAAGAAAGAAAGAAAGAAGGAAAGAAAAAGAAAATTAAGTTATATATTTTTAAAAATCTTCTTTTAAATTCTACAACAAGAGATTGTTTTGGTGTAGTCAAAAGAGCAAATAACTTGAAGTCGAAAGACACGGATTCAGGTCACTAGTTGAATCCTGGGTAATTTATTATTTCATAAGGAAGTAATGCCCTGTTTCCCAGGATAATCGAGAATTACCAGATATACCGTATGTGAAACACACTGTAGTTCCTATTCCTTTCGGTCTCTTCTGTGTTTCCATAGTACTCTTAACATATCTTTATTGGCTAATACCATAACAGACCATGATCGTCAGTCACATGTACGTGACTGGAGTGAAGGGGCCATATTATACATCTTTATATCTCTTTACACAGTATTTGGGTACATGGCAAGTGTGCAAAAAAATACTGGTTGAAAGAATTAACAGTTGTTTTGTTAGGTAACTAATTTTAAAAAACACTTAAAGTATGCTTAAAATTCTGAAGCAAGGTATCATTCTTCTTTATGAAGCTTCCTTTTGCCCATATGCAGATAGGCAGGCATATCTATAAGGAGGGGTTTCTACAGATAAGTCTTCATATAAAGTCACTACGCAAGGCTTAAATTTGGTCTGCCTAAAGTACCTTTATTCTACTGAGCAATTCTCCTTAGCACTGCCAAAGCACCTGAACCAGGACTGAAAGAGTAGGCCAATCTGTCTTCTGAGGACTCTCAGGGCACAAGGAATACACTTAAGTCTACATACATTCTATGCCCCAAGGCAAGAAGCAATTATGGAGCTTGGGGCATTGTCCACCATTTGTATGGGCTTCCACTTCTATCTCAGACCCGGGTTTTAAATATTCTTTCTCTACACATTAAATAAAAAAGCTGGCAATAACAACTGTTCTTTAATCCCACAGGGAGATGCCTTTTAGTGGCAAGTCTTACAGAAATAGTAGTCAAACAAAAGCAGTGCTGTGATCAATAACTATACTTTTTTGGGGTAATATATAGACTTTTGAATGTGAAGGGAAAAATACTACAAATTCAAAAAAAATCATTTTTAGTTTCCTGTAATAACATTTAAAAGCTGGACAACACGTTCTAGGAACTTGGGGGATTTTTTGGTAAGTCATCTATTCACTTCCATATAAAAGGCATCAACAACAGTGAGATGTAAAATATATTAGTTTAGCTTAAGGTGGAGAAGGAAGGATGCTGAAATCTAATTTGGTTTTCTCAATGACTCTGACTGTACCCTATGGGGACAAGCTACAAACATGTGCACGCTTATACACACAAACCCACATCAAAGTACATCAGCCTAGATGAGTAGGGACAAATTTAAGAGCTTCCTCCAATGATCAGGACAGAAATTCACAAATGCACTCTTGCAACATTTCTAAATGGAAAGCATGGGTCCCTCATTAAGGGTCGAACATCAGGCATTAAAAAAAAAAAAAAAAGTGCAATGACTTGCTCAGTGTTTGGCTTCTCTTTCACATCCAAGCTCATGGGAGAATGGCCCAACCATGACAGGATGTTTAAAGTGTGCAGCATTAAACAAGAATCGAGGGTTGCAAAATTATTTCATAAATCTACAGAGAGACTGAAGAAAAGTCTGACACCACCCTGTGTGCTGCAACTCAAAGGTGAGTTAAAACCAACTCTGGAATTAATAACTCTGAGATCTCAAAGCTTTCTAAATACCGGGATTTTCAACTTTGCAATTTAACGCCAACCCTGCTGCTGGCCTTTCCTGACCTGTTGTGAAGTAAATCAGGCAAACTAATGTGGGCTAACAAGTCTTTTTCACACTGTTCGATCACCCTGCCTCTCTTTCTCTCCGCAGACATCGCCTTCCTCCCACTCTGTCTAGCCATCCTCCTCAAAGCACACAAAATGGCCACTGTAACCCTGCATTACTGCTCATTAGATCACAGGTTAGTCAAGTGGAACTGCCCGGGGTTCCCAAAGGAGAGCTATACTTCAAAAATCTGTCCATGTCAAATGAAGAAAAAAAACCCTGAGCGTGGGGTCACCCAGATCAATGATCAAAAGAAACAGAGAATGAAGGGGGAAAAAAAGCACACCCTCGTTTTTGTTAAAAACACACACAGGTCTGATTTATTATAAGGAATACAGAGCTACGATAGGGGTTTTCTCTTATGCCTGGTTTTCATTTTTTTTTTTTTTCTAATTAAGTAATTTCTTTTCATCAGGTCCTTTTTGGTTAACTTTTGGGCTTTTGGAAAGTCTATGACTAATCCTTAAAATTTCCCCCAAAAGAAAACACACTCTAGGAAATCCAGTTTTTAGGAGGACCCTTAAATATTTTCAAAAACACTTGAAAAGCAATAAAAGTAATGCAGAGTAATTCACCTTTAAGGCTTGAGGAGATTCCATTTAAATCGAAATGTAAGAATCGGTGCGACGGCACTCTAAAATAATCCGAGTAACCTCTTGGGCCTTCAAAGAGAGGGAACAACGAGCCTGTCAATCACATCATGAGAACACACCAAGTGACACGCTACAAAAAGCAGATTTCTGGGCTTCTGTGGGGTCTCACAGAAACCTAGAAACCTGCAGGTAGGTCCACGGGTTGTCAAGCATCTCCCTCATTTCCATGCACCGGCAAAGCACAACCTTCTACATTAGCTTTTTTTCTTGAGGTAGAGCTACTAACAGTATTGCAAAACTGACAAATTTAAAAATTAAGGCAGAATGATCTGGAGCACCGTAAAGAACAAACTTTACTATCAAGTTTCACAAGTCAGAATCTCCAGAAGATTTGATTTTCCTGGTTTCCTCACAACAACAGAAGAAAGTGCATCTTGTCAGCATAATGATAAACAGGTCGACAAGAACACAGTCTATGTGAATGGTAGTAAAATAAAGTGATTGCTTATCATTTAATCTAACCAAAGTTGTAAGGGTTGATTAAGGCCTTCATTGCTTTTAAAAATATATATATATGTATATATATTTTTTGGTATTTGGAATTTATGCTTCAAGCACTCTCTAAAGTATAAAAGCATATGGTCCCTAAACTGCATTTTCTGTCTCGTTTCTCTGTACCTAACAAACACTCACGACACTATGCCAAGCACAGGTAGAAGGGCCGTTTAATCCTCTTAACACCCTGGCCAGAGGAGGAGGAAAGGCACTGAGGAGCTGACAGTTAATCCTGAGCGCTCTATGTGCTCAATCCTCACTACTTGCTATGACGTAGGTTCTAGGATTATCCCCATTTTACAGATGAGGAAATGGATTTAAGTTTTTGCTCAATATTATTCAGCTGGTCAACAGTAAGAGGGATTTAAATCCAGATGGCCTGACCTCAGAGTCTTACTGTCTGTCACCTCTAAGCCCAGAGTGCCAAGTTAAATACCCATCAAGTTAAATGTCTGTATATCCTATGATCCAGCAATTCCAATTTGACATATATACACTTCAGAAATGCTTGCATATATACACAAGGAAACGTGTACGAAGATAGTTGTCAATAGCTTTGTTTGTAATCACAATAATCCAGAAACAACCTAGAAGTTTATCATTATCAGCATCTCAGGGTCAAGAGATCGAGCCTCGTGTTCAGGCTCCCTGCTCAATGGGGAGTCTGCTTGGGATTAGAGAATCTCCCTCTGCCCCTGCCTACCCGCCTCACTAAAATAAATAAATCTTTAAAAAAAATTGTACTATGTGGTTTTATTAGTCATTTGGATTAATCTACATGAGATGGATTTTTAAAATTGAAATGAATGGATTCTTAAAGATTATGTAATACTCCATGGAGATCCAAATGCAAACGACAGGCATACATTTTCCATAGGATGGTAGTCATATAATCTTAATTGACAGAGAATGGATCAAGTAATGTCAACCACAATTCATTACAAACTTGTACATATTTGTGAGCAGAGTTGGAGAAGAGACGTTATTCCAAAAATAATTTCAGTGAAAGTAAACTCAGCAATTATAGCCATCTCTCTTGCTTTAACATCTTAGAAATATGACATTTTTAATAGCACATTTTTCAATTCAGCTTTACTATGGCTAAAGAGCCAGATGGCAAAGTCTTGACTAACTAGAATCCAAATAAGAACAAGTACTAAAGGAATTACAATTTTTGTATTCCATTTTTAACAGATAAAACTACAAAAACATATATTCATCTCAAGTGTTTTACCAAAAAAAAGCAATGTGTAGGGCCTTATATGAAGTTAGTACAAATTCAACAAAATATCTCATACTTTCTGCATCAATGTTGCTAGAACTAATGTTCTGAATAATTAAAGGGGGCACTGCGCATTAGAATTATTAAAGACTATATTTCCCTAGAGCAGAAAACTGTGCTGATATAGTTTAAAAGACTTGTATGAGAGAAAAAGAAAAGCTTCTGGTAAAGTATAAAAGAGATAACTATATTAATAAAGAATTGCTATTAACTATAACAGGCTCAAGCAATCTGGTGATCTCATGTTTTACCTTAAAGTCTGTTTTCCCTTTTTCAGCTAAAAAACGAGCTTAATTTGCTTGTTAATATGAAAGTCATTAAAAAGTCATTATTAATTAAGGAAAAACAGAAAGATGTCCAAACTTGAGCTTTAATTAAAGAAAAACATCAAAGTCCATATAAAAATATGGGAAATTGACATCTCTTTATATTGCCCCAAACATGTAGACACATGCATTTTAACACTTAATGAATCTCTACCCACTCATTTAAATAATTCAGATATTTGGACTTACCTTTTCAGTAAGTCACTATTCTAGAACGGAGTAAAATGTAAATATTCTTATATGTAATAAGAAAGATTCTTTCTTAAGAATTTATGCTGGAAAATTAGGGCATTTGTCTGGGCACAATGACTGGCTTCTGTATAATGACAATAACCATAATAATGATACTACTTAGTGCATATGAATTATACCTCTATCTCAAGATCTTTTTTGGCCTATTTTTGAGGATCCCTCTAATGATTATTCAGTCTTCATATTATTATTCAGTCTCTCATATGCGAAAGCATCATGAGAGAATCTTTTATAGCATCGTTAACAATTGTAACTCTTCAACCAGCTGTTCTCTAAGGATTCCTCTGCCAAGCTCTTATTTTCGTTTCATTATTTCTTTGTTCTCCTTGTCTAAACTATACGCAAGTTACCCAGATTTTCCACTCTGGCCCCTTTCAGTAAAGACTCGTTTTGGCTCGACAAATTATTAGTCATCACCACAGTCTAAAAATAAATCATATTTTACAAATTCTACATGTTAAAATTATGATGTTCTATGGAACCTCCAAATTATTTCACGGTTCATACGCAGAACCTTCTTCCCATAAGGTTTAGTGAGTTTCACTTATCACTGATGAAAACAATTCCAGTTATTTTATGGGACTGCTTACTACCTAAGCATTCTTTAGAGAGCATGCTTATTTTAGGTGTGGAATGAAAGTAAACTCAATCTATGCACAGCACGCTTAACACAATGAATCCAGACCCTGTAATATGTTACATTCTAAGCCTAAATAAAACAAAATGAAACCCTACTTGACTGCTCCTTTATAACTTAGTAGAAAACTTGTCATTTTATTTTGTCAGAGATTTATGTGTACAAGTTTCGATTTCAGAATTTCTAGCCAAGAAGGTAATTTCCATTTCACTACTGGATACGGTGACATCAAACACAGCAAAGATCTTAATAGGACAGTCAGGGGAGAACTACGTGGTCTCTGCAAAATGAGATGCTGCTTTAGTTCAGTAGACTTCTCGCTTGTATTGGAAGTCTATACAGTGCCTTCATTCGAAATCACTCGATACCCCTCTTCTCCCAAGGTCTTATGTAAATACTTAAGAGTCGTGGCTGAACGTGGAGGTCTACGTCAAGGGATATTACTAAAGAAAGAAAAAGAGATTCTAGATTACCCGTCAACCAAAGGGAAAAGAGGTTCCATAGCCAAAGTACTTAGGGGTGGGTTAGTTCACTTCTACCAGCGTTGCGCGCGTACACTGGACGAGCGGCTACTTCCGACTGGCAGCCTACGGTCTGTACCACACGTGGCGAGCTCACTGTTGCAGCAAAGGCACGTGTGATTCACAGGTAGAGGAAAAACAAAAGCAGCAAGGAGATAATTTCCAGTTTCTAAGGAGCAGAGTATTCTATTCATCTCAAAAGATGAAAACAGGTATCTTTCATTGCACGTTTTTGGTCTTCAAGGAAAGAAGGCCAAAAATCTGTGATTTTCATATTTGTGTTAATAGAGCAGCGCTTTTCAAAGCCACTACCAAAAATTGACTGGTTTTCTTACCTGCTTTTTTCCCCTGCTTTAAGTGAAGGATGTCTGCCTCATTACAAACCTTGCTGGCTCCCTAGATTTTCTGGAGTCTGGCTTTGCTGTGATTACTGGCCAAAACCTTTCATTACAGTATATAGTTTGTGCAGCTGCCTGGAAATTGGTCTCGGGGTCAGTGGCTCTTCCCCGTTCCCCTCTTTCCCTTCTTTTGAAGCAATATCGCCGAACTGAAGGCATTGTTCCAGCTTTCTGCTGGGCTCTGTCTGCTGCACACTGTGAATAGCTTCGCAATCACTCCGGCAATTGGTTCTTCAACTGCCTTTAGGTTGTCAATTGTAATTCATTGGCTCCAGGCACCTTTTCTCTTTTCATTCTCTTGAGGTCTTTTCTTATTTAATTTGCAATAATATTAGGGAATGTCTTCTTCAGACATGTCACTAATGTCTTCCTGATTATGAGGCTGGATGGACGGTGGCCTTTCATACAGATGCCTGTTAAAATGTTTCAGTATTTCCTTTTCTCTGATTTGTGATGACGATCGTTATAGTATCTTTCTTGTAAGGAATGTGGCTTAAACTTAAAGTCTTTCTAAAGAATAATCCTCCTTGAAATATTCTCATTGGAGTTAATTCATGCAATTAGTTACATTTTGATAACTTCCCAAAGATATAATTTTTCATTTTTGTGATAATTAAGCTTTCACATGTTCTTCCCATAATTATGCCCTCTTCTCTTTTTTATTATAAATTTGAGCTCTATACAACTTTGTAATTAGTTAACTAAGAAATAAAGGGTTCTGACTAGTTAGAAATCAATGCCTATGTTTTTAGAGCCCTTCAGAGGACCTGCAGTTATTCCTCAAATACCGTTTTTCAAGATTATATAACATTCCAACTCTTCAAAACGAGTTCCAATGCTTCTGCATTACAAGATTTTATTTTATTTTATTTTTAGGAAAAAGGACAACTGTCTCTTGATTTATTAAAAAAAAAAAAAAACCAAAACCTCAGTGCATTATGTCTCAACTCCTTAGTTCTGGATAAAACCCAGCAGGGTAACCCCTCTCATTAGCCTCAGCCATCCCAGAGTAACCAAAGGTATTTTTAAGCAGACACTATGTAATAATAATAATGAAAATAATTATCATAATGATAATAACTAACGCTTATTGTGCTTTTTATCTTCAAAGCACCTTACTGACATTAACCATGTGTCTATTTTCAAATTCATTTAACTCAACAAATGTTTTATTAACTCTGTACACCATGGAATGTGTAGTAAACTGAGTTTTCTTTTGCAAATGAAATAAATAAGTAAATAAATAAGTGGAACTAGGGCCAAGGAAATTGTTCTGTGAACTTTTGCTTCAGAATCATTTGTTGGCTTTCTTGAATGAGAGTTAATAAAAGACTGATCTTTACAAAATACAAAATTGAAAAAAGGGTGAAGTTCATCACTACAACCACTCAAATACCTACTGCTTCAAAAAAGACCCAGAGGGTCGCCTGGGTGGCTCAGTCGTTACGCGTCTGCCTGCAGCTCAGGCTCAGGTCATGGTCCCAGGATCCTGGGATCTAGCCCCGCGTCGGGCTCTCTGCTCGGCAGGAAGCCTGCTTCTCCCTCTCCCACTCCCCCTGCTTGTGTTCCCTCTCTTGCTGTCTGTCTCTCTCTGTCAAATAAATAAAATCTTTAAAAAACAAACAAAAACACAAAAAAACAAAAAAAAAAACAAAAAAGACCCAGAAAGAGAAAGTCAAAATCTAACTGTATAGTTACGATTCATTATTGTAAAATATTTGCGTATGTAAAGAAAAATGTTAAATGTAAGAAATGAAAAAACCCTTTAATAAAGTTTCATTAATGTAAAACAATTTTATGACAAAGATAGATTTGTTCTTAATAAATTGAATTTATTGTTTTAAAACCATTTCAATTATGTGCCCAAAGAGCTTCATCATATACCAGTCTCCATGTGAGAAATATAAAAAGTAAATTTTGCTCTGCTAGTAACCCAAATAAACTCTATATACTTAAAATACAGGCAATTAATAAAAACATATTAAAGGAATACTGTTCAGTCAAGACGTCCTGCCACATTTTGGGAAGGAAACAGCAACCTACTATAAGCAAGGTCCTCAAGTGGACAAACACAGAAAAGTACATAAAAATACATGAAAATAAAGATGTGTAAATCTGGTAGCTAGAGGATTAAAGCTTTGAGAAACTATTAACAGGGTCAGAGTGGTGAGATTTTACAGAAGATGAAATTTAGGAGTAATATTCAAAGGTCAGGGTTGGTGCAGAGGAAACAGGAATCAGACTGGGTGGAGGTAAGCAATCTGGATGAAGTTGATCACGTTAAAGCCCGGAGGAAAGCACAGGCACGTACGGAAGACTCCAACGTCGTACTCATCCCAACAACATATAATTAAGCACAGAGACTTATACAAGCCAGAATTCCTGTCCTTTAAGGAGCTTACAACTTTGAGGGGTAGACAGAAAAGTTACAGGCAATTAATGCTAGTATTATGATTTGGATATGCCCAGATGGCTTTGGAAGTCAGAAGGAGGACACCCAGCTCCGCCTTCAATGTTCAGGGAAACTTCTTGATGTCACCTATAATCGTTAGGTGGTTTTCCCAGGGCAACAGAAATTGCAAGCAGTAGCTGAACGTGAGTGAGAAAAGAGAACGGAATTCAATTACCAAGCACACGAACATACGAGATCAGTGGCGTTTCACTTGCTTCTAGAAGGAACTAGAAGACAGTACTGGTTTTTAACATGAGTATCATGGAAGATATGAAATCTGGTTCCTAATGGTCTGTGTTGAGGAATAGGGGGGAAGAGGGAGATCTGGGGATGTGAACAATCAGGAAACTGAGAGGTACTGCAGAAGTGGGAGAATTGTGTAGTGAAACGTCTGGATGTGCACAGTAAATAAGAGTAAGAATTGGAAGAGGTTCCAAAACTTGCCAGCTTTACAGAAAACAAAGATATGCGTGTGAGCGACTAAAGAAGAAAGTGGAAAGGAATAGGGGTTTTATAAGAGAACATAATGAATTCTTGTTTTGTTTTTAAAATGTATTATACTTTGTTATTCCAACTAAATAATTTTCTCGATAGGATGGACCTTTCTGATGTACCACCCGTCAATGGGAATTTTATTAATTTTCAGTAGGTAGGGCACATTCTCATGATTATTGCTTGGTGGGGGCAAGAAATACAGGTATACGAGTTCCCTTGAATGGTAAGATCAAAGTGCCTAGATTTAGAATCGATGAAATCAAATATACAAATTCATTTTTTTCAGGGAGTGCATATTTAGTAAGTACATGAATGTACAATAAAATATTCTGTTTTGGTATTCAGCTAAAAGTTGCTCTTTGAAATACAAAAGCGTCGGGGCGCCTGGGTGGCTCAGCCATTTAGCGTCTGCCTTTGGCTCAGGTCATGATCCCAGGGTCCTGGGATCGAGCCCCGCATCGGGCTCCTTGCTCGGCAGGGAAGCCTGCTTCTCCCTCTCCCACTCCCCCTGCTTGTGTTCCCTCTCTCGCTGTCTCTCTCTGTCAAAAAATAAATAAAAATCTTTATAAAAAAATAATAAATAAAAAAATAAAATACAAAAGTGTCATTACTATAAATGTATCTATTGAAAAGATGGTTATTTTCAGCTTCTCTTGCACGTTAGTAAACATTTTCAGGAGATCACGGAGTCATTCCACGGAAAACAGATTTCCAAACCCTCTCATTGTTTCCCCAAGATTAAATTGTAACAGAGTAAAGTACATCTGTAAGGAATGGACAAAAAAATAATTCGTATCCCATATCATTTTAGAATAAGTATACGTCCCATAAGGGAATTTTCAGACTGCTCACACAATAGGTATGTACACTGCTCCATGTGAAATCAAATCAGTATTCTAAAATGCTGCCAAGACACAGGTCAAGATACTTGGAAGACTCCTAAGATTTAAAGTATATGGCACTTTACAATCATTATTGTACAAAAACACACACACACACGTTTCTCTCCATATACAGAGAGTAATAATAAACTAAGCTAAGTATGTTATGTGACTTAAACGCTGCTTTGTATTTTCCAATAAAAGATTTGTCATGTAAAATCAGAGACGATATTCGCTACTTCACAGAGATACCAAAAAAAAACAAAACAAAACAAAAAACACCACTCCACTGTTAAGCAGTATGAATATAGAATGAAAATTTTAAATGAGAGTCTTACTATTTACAGACAGTGTCCAAACATTTCAATCCTTCCAAACTCTCTGCCCCTTTGTAGGAAGGAGAAAAAGTATACAATTTAGAAATAATTACCTATAAACAAGAATTATAAGTCAATGTAGTGGTCAAATATGAAATACATATTAGCAGTCTCTTCCAGAAGATGTCTATAGACTAAGAAGTGAGAACTAGATAAAGTATTCCTGATACACTGAATATTGAAAAGTATTTTTCAAAAAATATGGATATTTACAATCAAAACAAAACATGGGCTAAAACAGTAATGTTTATATCATCATAGACATACTTGCAAATACTCTTCTCACATTTATATTTTGTTCTTTTCCAATAGAACACCACTTTCTATGTACATCATGGTAACAAACTGAATGACAATTACAAGAAAATTGAGAAATGCCTGATCACAAATTTTAACCTTAGTGCTGACATCCTAATTTAAAAGCTGGATCTTCCTGTGCTATAATTAATGAGGCATGGAACCAAAAGAGTAATCTGACCTTATAATTTCACTTCAAAAATCTTTATTTCACAGGTTCCACATTTTTTAATATTTGACAGAGTTCAAAAATATTTGACAGAGTTGACTCAGTATTTGATGTACTATTTCTAAAAAAGTTAAACACTTTTGAATTAAGGACATGTACGAATATCCAATCAGACTAGACTGCTAAAAGGTTAAACTGTTTCTTTCACATTGATAAAATGTGTCATTTTATAAGACATGGTAATGCCCAATAAAACAAAAATATGATCTTAAAAAGCTAGGAAGTAAAAGAGTCCCAATCGGCAACTGTGTAGAGGGAAAATAGGATTACATTTATTGGCTACTCTATCAACTTAACTTCTCATAAAATCCTCCTGATCTATTAAATAACTTCAGAACTGAAGTATGCTCTCCTATGGGAGTTGTAAAACAAATTAGATACAATTACAATTCAATACAAATAAAAAGCCAACCTATTTACCCTTAAGATGATTCTTGTTTTAGAGCTTTATTATTTGAATTGGACTAGAATTTTCCCTAATGAATCAAGTGGGCCCCTTGACTTAATTATAGATTTTTATATTATACTTTCTATAGAGAAACATAGTTGATAGGAGTAAGCTCTGGAAAACTGTGGTAACTACACCTCCCCAAAGTGAATACAACAAACATCTGTTGCAAGAACTGCTTGGCTTTCAGACAGTATGTAAAGGGTGTTCTTTTTCCCAGTGTTTTGCTATTAAAAAAAAAAAAAATTATTTGTTAAGAAACATGTTTCTACTATCAACTCTCAAAACGTAAAATCTTAAAATTCTAAGTTAAACACAGGTCATTACCAGGTTTATTATAGAAGGCAAACTATGCAATGTACAAGACTCCAGTCGCATTCTAAAAGGGTAACAAAATAATTGGGCATGTTGCCCTCTGTCTGTGGGTTACAAAGTAATTTTAACCATTGTCTTCCTTTCTTAACTCCTCTACACAAACATCCCAACACTCAGAGCAGAGGAGGGGACTAAATATACAACCTCCTGGGATTTTCTTCCTCTGTTGCAATCCCCGTGATAATTCAGCTTTCTCCTTGGGATCTCACCAGTTTCTGAACTCAATATCCTGTTATCCTCATTAAGTGATAAACGAATTCTTAAAGTTTTACTCAAGTGACAGGATAAATAACTGCAATTTTTTTACATAATGCATTAAGCACAAAATGTAATAATTTCAATGGGAGGAAGGGAGGAATCAATGAGCCCTTATGACTCCTCGTCTTTTCTTAACTGCATCAAAGACTTGTTCAGTGCTTTTGGTAAACTGAATACATTTCCCTTGATTCTGTAAGAGCAAACTTTTGCCTCAGACTCACAGGTATTTTGCAAAGTGAAAACTCATCTTTTTTAGCATTTGGAAATTACACGAAGTGCACACAAATCAGCAGGTACAAATGAATAAAAATGTTTAAAAGCAACAGAGCACAGGGCACGTAATACCTTTGTAATAAGGAAAGGAGGAGTAGTAAACAGATGACCACCTCTAAACATATTTCAAATAACATGTAAGTTTTTTCACTTTTTAATCTTCTACCCCCTCTTCTACCCATGCCTCCTCCCAACCATTTTGAGATTACCATTCATTAAAAGTTTAAGATTCAGTTTTTACAATTTCACTTTTATGTTAACTTATTAATAAGATATTGATTTAATCCCTAAAACATTTCTGGGGATACTTCAACAAGGCATCATAACATCACTATACTGAGGAACCTCTCTCTCATTCAAGCAATGAGTAAAATAAGAAGCTTCCATTTCTTTTTCTGCCAAATCCAAAGTATGAGTACTTCATTATGTTTCGACAAACTTCAAGATCTATAATTGAATTTGCCCATGTCTTCAATTAAAGTCTAAAATGTTAACATGCACCTGTACAGATGTGTTTATAGAACCATAGGGAAAATGCCTTAAGCAGTCCTCAAAATGGTGTTTGCAAATTCCATTACAAGCAAAAATTTTGAGGAAAATTCATTTAAAGTTGGTATAAATAGAAAGTCAAAGTCATACATATTCCAGTATATACAAGTTTTGAATAATTTTCAAATCATTACATTTTTTTTCTACATTTACAGTCTCTGTCTCGGTAAAAGATGAATCACAAAAAGATATTTGCCCGTTTCCTAGGAAAGATAGCTAGCCAACACACACAAAGCATATTCCAGAGCAACTAACTGTTAAAAGCTTCCTTTCTTCGATGTGACAGTCTTCAATTTTTATGGAGGATTACCCTGAGTTGTGAATTTGATTTCAAGAAAAATTAGTTTCAATTTTATGTCTAAGGAAAACAGTTCCTTAAATTTAAAAGAAAAAAAAAATCAGCTATTGTAAATAACTTGAAAAAGGGATTTGAAGTTATAAGGTCACTTGTATATGTATTTCATATGTTTTATTATAGATGTATTACATATTATTTATGTACAAAACATTATATCGATTTGTATTCATACCTATATTTCCCACAATGAATCTCAGAACAATGCATTTTCAGCAAGTACCTTATAATTATAAACTAATATAACACTCATAACTACCCATCATTAAATACTATTACATCCATTCTACAGACAGAAAAACTGGTGCTGAGAAGTTAAAAGATTTACCCAAAGCCTTAAGAACAAATCAGGAGGCACCACAACCACAAAGCTGAAGATCTGCACATTAATGACTCTCTGAATAGATTTGCATTGCTTTGTTTTTATCTTAATTACTTAATATTATCTAGATTTCACAAAATCTAAAAAGGGAAAAGATGCTTGCTGACCACTTAATGCTGAAGGAAGCAACAGAGGATAGATGAGTTCTATTTAATAAGAAACCCTTGCCTTCTTTGCTATTTTCCTAAAACTTAAATGAAAATTCTCTATGTAGTACCTCTTCTACTGCTTAGTACTTTCAACTTCAAAGTGAATTATCCAAAATCATCCCACTCATTTATTAAGAAAAAAAAAAAAAACTGCATTATTGCCATCTTACTGATGAGAAGACAGCGAAGGAACAAAGCTTTTTGAATGGATCCCACATTAAGTGTGAGAGAAGTCTGGAGTTAGAACATCTTATGTCCTGGACTCCTCATCCAATTTTTCAGACTAAAGGGTAGGGTTGTTCCTCTTAATTATCTTATTCTGAAGTCACTAAAGGAAGCACAGAATTTTCTGAAGGAGGGGGAGAAACCTATTCTGAAAGTTACAGGTGTAAAGGAATACATGAGAAGTGTATTTCACTGTGCTTAGGTTAAAATTCACTACAATTCAAGTTTTAAAAAATTATTCACCTATGTTTTTCCTTTAGTATCCATGAATCAGAAACTCTGCTGGGTGAGACACTGAATTTTTTTTTCCCCCAGAACTAGGCTCATGTTTTTATAGGTG
Source organism: Phoca vitulina (assembly GCF_004348235.1). NCBI lineage: Eukaryota > Metazoa > Chordata > Mammalia > Carnivora > Phocidae > Phoca > Phoca vitulina. Next base: position 914,473 of record NW_022589786.1, read on the forward strand.
AGATACAAGCTAAGAAATGAAATTAAATGAGGAAGATAAAGAATGGGTCCATATTAAAGCGTATTTGGTGGCATGGAACTTGCAAGATAAGACATCAATTTTCAGCCTGGCTGGTTACAGACTAGGACTCATTGCTTCTAGTCAACAGTGAGCATTTCAGAGGGACAAGAACATGACATTTGAGGGCAAATGATGCATGGTAATACGCACGATGCATTCCTTGAAAAGCTGGAGAAAAGAATGAACTAAGTAAGCTGGCAGGGTAAAAAATGTTCAATAACCAGGCCTTCGGATGAGAAATTAGATGAGAAAAATATTCAGATAAGTCCTCTAACTTCACTGAACAGTTTTTTAAAAAAACCTATGCTTTCCACGTGGAGAAAGATATAGAAACAATAATTTCTATAGATTGATATAATCTTTCTACTTTCTAAGAAAATTACGGTTTCATGTGGAAAAACAACATAACCAGCATATCCCTAATTATAGGCAAGTTTTCAGATTCCAAGGTGGCAGCAAAAGTGCAACAAACAAGACAAAGAGTTGTCACGTTAACGAGACATACCTCTTGGACTGATCGAGCAGCTGGCTTGTCTTGATGATTGGCCAATATTAAAAAGGGTAAAGTGCATAACTGTGGGTGCTGAAGAGCTGAGTGCAGTTCATTTCTAGCAGTTTCTAAATCATCTTCTGAAGAGGCACTGTCTAATACAAATATTACCCCTTGAGATCCTTGGTAGTAGCGACTCCAATATTTCCGGATATTATCAGCCCCTGTCAAAAACAAAACAAATTCTCTTTTTAAAAACAGCATTCAGAAACTGAAAAAACACTGAACAGTACTGTTGGGAACACTCAACAGTAATTCCTACTGGAAACCAGTGTAGCTTTTAAAAATTAAGTGCAGAAAACATGGTTGATGACAACAAAGGCATGAGAGCCAACAGGTGGATGTGGCCTTGAAGAAGAACACCAAAGTTGAGGAGTCATTCTTCATACCTTTCTTATCAAAATATGTGAGAAAAACCAGGATACTTTTTAGATTCAAACTCAAAATGTTTTCAGATTTTGCTTACTAGCCCAAAATAAACTCCACTCTTTATAAATTGAGTCTGAGCCTAACTCAGAGAGCAGTGTAACCTAGCTGTTCAGAGAGGCTTTTTTTCCCAGACAATGAACATTAGCTTGATATTTTCTAAAAGAACTACTTGCTGATCAGGGCAGCCTTGTTTAATTCATCTAGAAAGTGAAAACTACTAGCACAATACCTTCATGTATCAAAGTGCTGAAATTTGTGATGAATTAAAATCTTGATACATTGGCATAAACCCATTTGGCAAATGAGCATCCTCATGGCCTTGGTATAACGGGGTGTTCACAAAAGACACTGAGATTCTCATCAGCCAGGGCCACGTCTTATTCTTCTTTGTATTCCCAATATCCAGCACAATATATAACTTGAAGCTCAGTACAGGAATGAGGGAAATGAGGGAAGGAGGAAGTGAAATTATACACTAATTAGGCTTTATGGATTTTGAGACTAGAAAGACCTGGAGAGACTGTCCAGTCCAACTGTCTGAGGAAATTGGGGCCAAGAGAGGTGAAGTGAGTAATCCCCATTCATATGTCTAGTCAATCACAAAACTGAGATTTGCATCTGAGTAGACAACCTATCCAGGGAGGGCATGGGCATTCCCCACTACATCATGATGACTGCTTCCTTTACTTTCATTCAATTCATGAATAGCACAGGCAGTGTTTGTATGGGGGTTGGGTTAGGGGATGGGAGGGAGGCTTATTGGTTATACAACAAAAATTAGATAAAGGTATTTCAACAATTTAGTGCATACGATCAAGTCTTAACCTTAAGTTCAGTAACTACATGTTAGCCATCCATTGAATATTTAGCTCCTATATTGAATATACTGTGCTAAGTGCTAGGGGCACAGAGATTAAGGACTGGAGTCGGCATGCACTAACTGGCAACGGCCAAACGTGTGCATCTCTTTCCAACTCTGTGTTCAAGGACACCATACTGGAAGCTCAAAACTGGACAGGGTGGGAATATTTTCACCATCAAAATCAACAACAGCTATCATCAGGTCTTTTCTTCCCCTGAAGGCCAACACACCACTGGATGACATTAAGAAGCCCACATTTTTCTGGGAGAAATAGAAAAAAAAAAAATAAAGCACTGTGAGAGAGGTACTCCTTAAGCGGGATGAGAGCAAGAGAGGTGGCATCTCAACTGGACTGGGCAATTCTCTTCAAAAATAGTAGTTACCAAACACCTACCATTTATTAAGCACTTTCTAGGTCCAGGCACAGTGCTAGGTGTTTTCAAAAGAAGAGCTCATATAATTCTTATAACCACCCTAAGAGGGAGGTATAATTGACTCAGGATTTAAAACTAATTTTCAGATTTTAAAATCCAGGGTATTTGTCATAATATTTTGCTGAAACAACCTGCTATATGAGATGATCAAGGACAGTTAATGTTGAGTAACCTTCAATATGTAAAGACATGGCATATGAATAGGGGTAACATCCAACCAAGAAAGCAGAACAAAACAAAGCAAAAGAAAAAGAAATTAAGCCAGAGATTATTTAATATAGGTAGGCAGTTGCATAAGTGATGGTTGAACTAAGAAAACAACAGAGGCATGGAAATTAGCAACACCTTAGGCCAGGTTCCCTAGGAACAGAGCCTGAGATGGCATTTCTTGAATGCCTAATTACAGATAGTATTATCAGGAGAAACCAGGAGTGAAAAAAAAAAGCAAGCTAGAATTGGGAAGGAGCTAGGCAAAGATACGGTTTCAGAAATCCAGCCTCCGCTTGATCCACTGAGGAACTCTAGAGCATGTACTAAACCACAGAAGTTGTCCAGTCCAAAGGCAAGGGGGCTGGGCTGCTATACCCCTGTACAGTCATTGGCTATGAGCCACCCTAGGGAACAGGAGGGGGTAGGGATGTGATCTCATACTCTCCCAGACATATTTAGTTGAGGCAATTATGGTCAGCCAAGGGCAGGCCTCTGGAGAAGGGTACAGGTGTGAGTTACTAGCAGCCAATACTCGCAGCAGCTGGGAGATGGATGCACTGGCCCAGTAAAGGAGATCTGGGTAGGATACCAACAGCATCTGCTACAAGCTACATCCAGACATTATCCATATGCTAGAGAACCATCCATAAGCTTGAGGAGCAAAAGTAGCAGCAGTGTTACCTGATGGTAAATGTTTAAAACAAAAATACTGTGCATGTACATATCTGTACATAATTTATTACAAATTTTATTAAAGGATGTGTAGCACACAATTTTCATCTAACATATGCAACATGCTTTACTGTAAATTCCATAGAGCTCATTAATGTTCACAAAATGGTTCCGTGATTTTGCCCAACTTTTGTATCCATAGTCAACCAACAGTTGCAATTGACCAAGTACAGTTCCAAAATAAATGTTGGTTCTGCTAAGTGTTTTACATATATTAAATCATTTACCCTTGACAATCTTAAGAGGCAGGTATTCTTATGGCTCTCATTTTATCAATAATAAAACTAAGACATGAAACGATTACATAATGTGGCCAAGGTTACACATCTAAAATATATATTTAGGTCTAATGAGATTGAAAGAGAAGGATCATTGACTGGGAAGGTGATAAAACTAAGCAAAACACTCTATTACCACATAAGCCAAGGCGGGGGGTGGGGGGGGGGGGGAAGCAACCTATTAGAATAAAAGGTACTAGGTGCCTATATATATTAATGCTCAGAGTAGGAACATGTCCAAGAACATTTCCAGCCAATTAATTCAATGAATAGTATTATGAAGTACTATTCTATACAAGTCACTGAGCAAGAACCAGAAGAAATATTTAAAAATCCATTATTCCCTTTAGATCAAATCCTCAAATTCTTTCAAGTAATAATAACTACAACAAGGCCTATAAATACATTAGAGGGAATCAATACGGCCATAGCATTAAGAGGGTGTGCAGAGAATCAAATATAAAGAGAAGAATACTGGTTGCATATTCCAATGGAACTTTTCCGTTGGAAATACATGGGACATACTCAAAATCCAACTCATGAGGCTCATCTCTTTCAACAAGAAACTATTTCCATCTGCCACATTTAGGAGCACATAAGACACCTGAAAATAGTGAGACAAAATGATGGTGAGTCCAATGACTGTGTTGGTAGAAACAAACCCAAAAAGAAATGTCATAATTCCTTAAAATGTCCCGTCTATGACAAAGTATGTGAATAATACATTATTAATGGTGCAAAGACCCTTTTCTTTAGTCTGCTACCACACAGTTATCTGCCCAATCTTAGCATTTCCGATGTTCATCACAAACATTGGGCCTGGAATTCGAAATTCCAGTTCAGCCTTTTGCCCAATGGCTTGGTCAGCAGCAGCCTAAACCCAGATTAGGGCCCAGGAAACCAGCAGTGGGATGAAGGGTCGTATAAAGTTGGTCAGTCTGGCTGAGTGGATCTTAGTTAAGCCACCAGATTAAAATGAGAAACGGGTATGTCATTAACCCAGCTGCCAGATGCTTTGAGATGCGAGCCTAACTGGGAGAATTCAGAACACCCATTTGATGTCCACATCCCAATATTCCCCATCCACAAACCGAGTCCAAAGGGAGTAACATAACACAGGACATCACATCAAACAGTGGTCTGGGGCCACTCATTTTAATGACTGAATAGTGCAAGCTTTGTGTCGTTTAAATTGTTATATAAAAAGGTTAAACACCCAACTCAAACCCGGCCTGTATTTTGTACACTGATTAAAAAACAAAGGGGTATCTTAACAGTAGAGAGGGTCTGATACTGCCTTACTAAACATTGTAAGGAGCCTCTGGTCATCTAAGAGTTCAATCTGAGAGCCAATCAATCAGGGGAGCCTGGTTTAAGCCACTACAAGAGAAAAACTAGAAGATAGGAGCGTAACGTGTCTTCATCATGCAAGGTTCTTTTTAAAGGCACACTATGGCAACTATGGACAACTTTTCTATGGTACATATGGACAACTATGGAACATTCTCTTAATATTCATTAATTCAGCTAAGAGACGATTATTGAGCACCTGGCACCATCCCAGGTGCTGGGGACACAGTAGCAAACAAAACAGACAAAAACTTCAGTCTTCACAGGGCTTACATTCTTTACCAGCAGAGCCAGCCTAGCATTACAGAGGTTAAAAATGCCAAGTATCTGTTTTCCAAGTTCTCTCCTACAGCATGGGCAGATTATTCAGTTCTAGCAAACTGGGACTCAACAAAGGTTTGCTGGGAGCTTCTGAAAAAAAAAAAAAAGTGTCCCTCAATAAAAAGAGAGATGCCCAAAGAGAGCCACCTCTCTCCTGGTTTTTTTTATTTCATTAGGTGGTAAGATGATACTCTGAACTGCGTTAACCCAGCAGTCTTGAAGGAGACCCGCCAACACACTGGGGACCCGTCAGAACGGGAAGACAGAGCGAGCCTGGTCGTGGAGAACGCCGATGAGCAGCTGTGCCAAGCACCGACACTGTACGAACCCCTTGTTCTGGAGTACAGTAAAGGCCTATTATTCAAGCCAATGTTAGAAGACTGTTTTGTTATTCGCAGCCAAAAAATGCTTAGTTCCCTTAAGTTAAAAGACCATAAATAAGTTTCTTACAAGAGTTGTCCTTTGAAAGATAAACCCAATGAGCTATAAAAGGCAAACAAACAAAAACAGGGATATACAGGAGTCAACAATAACAATAAAAACAGTTGTTCAAAGTTGTCCCTATGGCAGGGGGCCGGGGGGGGAGGCTGTCCTTATGGAAAATCTCATCTCCAGACCAGTGATTTCTAACTAAACTTTCTGTGTTAATTTTTTACCTGTGCTTTCCAATATGGTAACCACTAGCCATGGTGGCTACTGGGTACTTGAAATGCAGCCAGTGCAACGGAGGAACTGAATTTTATTTAAATTTGCTTCAATTTGAAGTTCAGACGCCACACGTGGCTGATGGCTACTGTACTGGATAGTGCGTTCTAGATATTCCTCTCGCTTCTTGCTGACTGCTAGGAACCCCTAAGACTAAAACAGTTGGAGATCTAATCCTGTCTCTGAAAGGAAAAGCAGGTAGCTGAGCTGGTCGAGGAGCAGGTGTGGTCGGTCCGATCCAAAGACGGTTTGCCGAGGGGCTACGTGTGGCTGACCAGGCACCAGGGCGAGGGCATCCGCTGTGCTCGGCCACCCTGCCGCGACACAGTGAGGGTGAGGATCAAGACTGTCCTCTCTTTCCATCCTCTTACCACAGTCTGAAGAAAATGAAGGAGAGTAAGATTATTTTCCCTCTGGAAAACTTAATGAGACTGGAGAACCCAAAAAAGAAGCCAATTTTGGAGAATTTTAATTGTAAATTAATTCTTCAAATCTTAGAGAAGGAGGATGTGTCCTCGGAACAAAAGTCACCTCAGCAGTATTACTTTAAGAAGAATGGTTTCCAGCATGGGGAGAAAACGTTCAGAGAGCAGGACCCGAGAAGGGACAGAAAAGTAATACTTTTAAATTCTTTTTTTACCCCTCCCATCTGTGGAGTCTTGGGTCTTTCTGACGGATGGTTTCTTTCATTCTTTTCATCTTCTCTACATCAAACTCACTCAGCCTGTTTTTAAAAACTGAAATACTAAGAGTTTGGGAGGACTAAGACCTACATATTTAAACTCAAACTTTTGTTACGGAACCCCCCTACCCCCACCCCCAAAAAGTCAAAACATGTTAAATTAAGCCCTCCTTAAATGGTCAGTACAAAGTATAAAAATGTGAAGATTCAAAGTCAAGCTCTCCTAAGGGAGGTGTATTGTCCTATTTTGCTTTCAGAGTCAAAAACAAAAACAAAAACACCCCAAAACACTCTAGATAATAAAAAAAAAAAATTTAGAAAAATTTATGAAAAACAAAAATGTGGTCTACATGATGGGAGGAGAACCACCACTGAACAGGATAAACGGTTGAGCTGGAGGAGACCACAGTCCTCAGGCTCACAGAGAGATGTGCTGAGAACACCCACGTAGAATATAAAAGACAATTAACACATAGTCGTCATCCACCCCTGCCTCACCGACATATTACATCACATCTAACCTTGTAAAGGTGTTTATATACATCACCTCACTTAACTTTTTAGGAGTTATTATCCTTATTTAATAGATGGAGAAATTGGGACAGAAAGTTTACTACGCACTTTTCTCCATATCCAGCTAATAAATGGCAGATCCAGGATTCAAAGTTTGGACTGATTCCAAAGACCATGTATTCTTTTCTCCTACACGGTGCTGCTTCCCAGAGAGTGTAAGAGGTTCCAATGAAAGGGAGAGAAGAGGAACAAAGGCATTCCAGTGGGGAGCGTGTGGCTGGGAGCATAAGCTAAGAGGAAACTAGGAGTGGGTGGGTGGGTGGGGGCACAGTGAAGACAAGGAGCCGAAGAAGTCTCAGCTAGTGACAAGTAATGGCCAGTGTGAAGACAGAATATGGATGGCTTTGTAAGCCAGTCAGTGTCTGGGCGTGAGGCAGCAGTAAATGGAGAATTATTTCAGAGCCTGGGGGACATTACCTGGGTAGTCTTGTCTTGCTTAAGGGCCTTGTTGACTACCCATTATCTGTTAGTACTTAGGGCAGACAGTACTACCTACCCATAGCTGAGCTTCTTCCAATCCTAAAGTGCCAAGCCTCTAGATTTCATAAACCTTAAAAATGAATACTCTCCACACTCCTGGACATATAGCTAACTGCACAGCTTGAAAAAGATTCACTTAGTAAGGTATTCCTGTATTTATTAGCAATACAGTTTCTTAGGGAGGGGTAAAAAATGTGGACAAGAAAAAAAAGAGTTCTTCCTACTCCCAAAGGGTATAAGAGAGTCAGTAAAGGAAATATATGTCAACAAATAGTTTCTGCCTTATTTTGGATTCCCCCAGTGTAAAGGGTTTATTCAAGCGGTGAATGCAGAAAATGCTAGTGGCAGAGTGAGGAAGTGGGAGAGGGAAAGAGACAACCCACAAAAAGAGCTATCCAAACAGCAACCACTGTGGGTAGCCTGAACTGACTCAGGCTAGAACTGGAAGCATTTGGGGCCTCATCCACCTACCTCCCATTAGTGGTTGCTTGAGGAGAACTGCACGTTATTTTCATAACATCTCCAGCTTTGCCAAGGCACCGAGGTCTCAATAATTCTTGAGAGCGAAGAGGCTAAGACCCCATAGGGGTTTTAGAATTGTACATACTTGTGATCTTTAATATGCAAAAGGGACCACAGGGATCTGCTAAAACTCAGGCATATTTGGGGCTGTTTTTCAGCAGAAATAAATGTGTTACACCGAACTATCTTTACGTTCACCCTATCTCCTGTCCAAAGATAGGTCAGCCAGAGTTGGGAGTGCAATCGCAAAATTAAGAGGTCTATATAGGAACTGGACTAATCTCCTTGGTCTCATTATGCTGGAATTCTAACCCAGTGATCACACGCTTTGGAGCCTAGAAAGGTTATTACAACATGTGCAGCCTTGGCATCAGACTTCAAATAGCACATCCTCAGAAAATTCGGAAGCAGGTGGTCCTCAGCCTACCTTTTACAAACAAAAAGCTGTTACACCAATTGCCCTTTTCCCACGTTATCCTGCCCCTCAACAAGGATTCTGGATGTCCGGGTTACACAAAGCACAACTGTACATCATTACCTTCACCATCAAGTTCTAACTGCCATACCTGAGGACTCCGCCTGCTCCCTGATTATCTTGCCCTCCTCTACGTTCTCACTCTGGTCCACACCCACAACCACTTTCCATCTGGATCACCAGAACAGCCCTCTAACTGATCTCCTTGCTTCTGTCCTGGCAGTGCTCTGATGACATTATTAATACTGATCCAGGAAACTAGCTCAAGCTCTATCACCACTCTGCTCAAAAACATCAAATGCCTATAAAACCTGAGATTCCCAAACGACACAACTTAGCATTTACAGTTCTCTGTGATCTGGCTCCAACAGGCCATTCCTTACTCCGTCTCTCCGTTCGTCTCCTTGTACCCTCCACAAGTGCAACTTGCTCTCTCCCAGACTAGACCAGGCTTCCACTATCACGTCTTTGGTTGTTATCCCCCCCTGCCTAGAGTTCCTGCCATATCCATTCTCCCCTCGGCTCCTGCACAGGGAAATCACCACCTATCCTGCACGGGCCAGATCACCTAGTCCACCCAGCCTTCCCACAGTCTCCCGGCTGGAAAGAACGTCTCAGAAACTTTTAATCTCTTTCTCTCGGCACTCTTCATAAGACTTTCTAGCCCGTAGCAGAGTTACCTGAATGCACATTTCATCTTCGAGCCATCTGGGAGTTTGGAGCCTTTGTGTGCCTCACTCATTTTCACACTCTGAATGCCTCTAACACAGTCTTACACAATCACTATTTTTTTCCATGAATTGGTTAATCTTTTATACAATGTTTACTCAGATTTCTCACATGCAGAATGTAGAGTTCACCCAACGACACATTTCATGACACAGAAATAGGCTATCTTCTTGATGGATGGTGGCAGCTTGTTGGCTTACTGTTACTAGCACGTAGTTTTTACATTTCTGGTACATACTCAGTTCTGCAAGGAATCGCTCATCCGACATTTTTAATTTAAAAAATTTTTAATTCTGCATACACAATAAAATTACACTCTATTCACAGCTTTTTGCCTTTCTCAGAGTTCTGTTTTAGTATTGGGAAATGTGCAGCCATAAGGGTACATGTGCTGAGCACCATACTAAAACACAACTAAGAGCATTACCCTGCGCTCTTGGGGATCCGTCAGCCTGCCCTGAGGCCCCACAGAACAAGCAGCTCTGAGAAACTGAAAGTGTAGAACAAACAAGCTGTGGGAAGAGTTGTGGGAAAATGTTCCCTTCTGTACTCCCATAAAAGCCAAGGGCCTACTGCCTAGAAGACCCACAAAACCAAGGTGATCACTATGTGCATAGCTCCAAATGTTTACCAAGCAGCAAATTCCTGGGCTATTGGCCTAACACAAAAAAACAAAAAGTACATTTTGTAGTATTCTGGAAAATCTGGTGCCCAGACTAGGAAAGAGTCTGGGAACAATTTTGTTGCAATTGCCATTGACCAAGCAACAAATTGGGAAGAGCCACAACGTGAATTTTCTGGCTGAAATGGAAGGCGTTTCTTCCATACTCGGGGTGAAATACAATCTTCTAATACTGTGGAAAGGCTATGGTATTCTAGCGTAGCTTACCACCCCCCCCCCAAGTATTTTTTACTGTAAACTTTGACTTACACCAACCATATGACAAAACTGACAACATGAGGTTCTAGATGAACATAAATTCACAGCCCACAGAAAAAGTTTACAACATCTAGTGTCTCATCCCACATAGCAATAAATAATTAGGACAACAGATTATAAGCTTTGACCTTCAAAGGTAGAATATTAGGTTCTTACTCTAACTGTATTTTTTTTTTTTTAAAGATTTTATTTATTTATTTGAGAGAGAGAGACACAGCGAGAGAGGGAACACAAGCAGGAGGAGCCGGGGAGGGAGAAGCAGGCTTCCCACAGAGCAGGGAGCCCGATGCAGGGGCTCGATCCCGGGACTCTGGGATCATGACCTGAGCCGAAGGCAGACGCTTAACAACTGAGGCACCCAGGCGCCCCTCTAACTGTAATTTCTGTTTTGTGATTAATTTGACCTCAAAACATTACTAGTAACCTACTCATGTAATAAAACCTTAAGGGAATTCTGCTTGGTCCACAACATTTATTTGATCCCACTCATATTTACCCTTTTGTCTTTTAATACTTCTTTTTTTTTTTTTTTTTTTTAAGATTTATCTATTTGAGAGAGAAGGAGAGAGAGTGCATGCACATGAGCAGGGGTGGGGAGGGGCAGAGGGCCAAGCAGGGAGCCCAATGCAGGACTGGATCCAAGGACCCTGAGATCATGACCCAAGCGGAAGGAAGACACTTAACCAACTGAGCCACCCAGGCGCCCCAATACTCTGTTATTCTTGATGGAAATGCTTATCACAACTCCTAAAGGAGGTTTAAGTTTTCTTTCATGTACTCTTCCCTTCTGTCCTATTTGTTGCCACCCTACGGATTATACAAGTTCAGCAAGGGTCCATGGTTAGGCTTAAGCATAAAAGAGCAAATGGGAAAAAAGAAAAAAAGCAAAGGGGCGCCTGTGTGGCTCAGTCGTTAAGCGACTGCCTTTGGCTCAGGTCATGATCGAGCCCCGCATCGGGCTCCCTGCTCCACGGGAAGCCTGCTTCTCCCTCTCCCACTCCCCCTGTTTGTGTTCCCTCTCTCGCTGTGTCTCTCTCTGTCAAATAAATAAAATCCTAAAAAAAAAAAAAAAAAGCTAATATACATTATAATCTGAACTCTATAATTAGACAAGTCAATGTGCTTTACAAATCATAAATAAATAGGGGCAGTTGTCAGCCTAGGGATCACTTATGCTCCAAAACTTTTGGAAGGCTCCAATTTTTTCAGAACTTGGCACACATAATTTTCCCTGAAAATAAGGCAAGCACTGGAGTTGGGTTTAGTCGTGAGAGGCAGGTTAGCTCGGATAGAGGGTAGGACAGTGGAATGATTAGCACGGACCCTGATGTCAGACTCACTGGGTTCAAAATCTAGTTCCACCATGTCATCTTAGTGACCTCGGATAATTGGCTTAGTTGTTCTAAGCCTTGGGGTTTCCCTTTGATAAAAGGGAAAAATAATAATACTTAGGTACCCAATAGGATTGTTGGAATTAAACGAGATAACTCATTTGGCACAGTGCTTGGAATATTCTATATGTTCATTAAGTGTAGTTAATTTGTTATTGTTTCTATTATCATTGGGCCACCATTTAAGCCTATAACTTACTGAACTATGGTACTAACCTGAGTTCTAACGCCTGGAAGGAAAAGTCTACCAGGTGCTGAAAGAAACCGGGCAAAGGAGAGTACTTTCCTCTGCTATTTCCAGTGCAGCCAATGCTATAAAAAATAAACCACGTTTTTGTTGTCTAATTGCTGAGGCTAGGACTTCTAGCACTATGTTGAATAGCAGTGGTGATAGTGGACATCCCTGCCGTGTTCCTGCCTTAGGGGAAAAGCTCTCAGTTTTTCCCCATTGAGAATGATATTCACTGTGGGTTTTTCATAGATGGCTTTTATGATATTGAGGTATGTACCCTCTATCCCTATACTCTGAAGAGTTTTACTCAAGAAAGGATGCTGTACTTTGTCAAATGCTTTTTCTGCATCTATGGAGAGGATCATATGGAAACAAACTGAGGGTTTTAGAGGGGAGGGGGGTGGGGAGATTCGTTAGCCCAGTGATGGGTATTAAAGAGGGCACGTTCTGCATGGAGCACTGGGTGTTATACACAAACAATGAATCATGGAACACTACATCAAAAACTAATGATGTAATGTATGGTGATTAACATAATAAAATTTTAAAAAAAATGAACCACGCTTTTATTTGAGGTGGACCCTTTCTTCTTTCTAGTAACTTTCTTCTTCATCTTGTATCTCCCACAGCCTCTAGTACTTCATATTCCCCAATTTCTTCCTCCCCCATTGTTGTAGGTTGGGGGTGGGGGGAGGAATCTGAACATCAAAGAAACTTCTCCCCTTCAGATGAGTGTGCACGTTCCTTTACTCCCAGAGATCTTCAGCTAGATTTTTAAAGAAGCAGTGTTGATTTATCAATTTAACATTAAGATGACACTTTCATGACACTCTCATTTTATAGGATGAGAAAACCCCAACTGGTCACTACTGCAGACTGACTTCACGTGTGTGTGCGTACCTTTAGGAGCGGCTGTTACACAGACGGCTGACATATGGCGGATATACACACAGCTATTTTTACACTTTACATTTCCCTCCCTTTTGTTATAAAGTCGTGGATCATCAAAAACTGGTACATTTATTCAACAACTCATATGACTGCACTAGCAAGAGCTCAAGAAGCGTGGGTTAAGGCAGGGTTGCCATTTCGGGGAAACAGTTTTTTTTTTTTTTTTTAAAGGACTACTTTTAAATACAATGTAGGTGCATTAGGAGTAGGAAAAAGCAAGCAAAACTAGGTACAAAATGAGCTCTTTTTCTCAGGAATCTTTGCATCTGTTTATAACCCACTTTCTCACACTCACAGCTTTTTGGTAGCTTTTCTGTAAACATGCCACATTCGTCAGGTCTCTATCAATTAACTTTGCTAAGGATACTCAAGATCTTCCTGCTCAATGGGCTCACTACTACGTCTCCAGGCGTGTGCAGACTCTGGCACAGAGCAGGCTTCCATATTTGCTGAGGAAGTTAAGAGGTGAATGGAAGGATGAGTATGTGCGTTATTTGCCCATGAGCTGGAGTATAAGCAGTCTCATTTTTATATAGTCTAAAATACCCTTTATTGCTCCCTTTTTAAAAAAAAGTTTTTATTATTTTAGAGAGAGAGCACGAGTAGGGGGAGGGTAAGAGAGAATCCCAAGTGGACTCCCCGCTGAGAGTGGAGCGGGACGCCGGGCTTGATCTCACGACCCTGAGACCATGACTTGACCAGAAATCAAGAGTCGGCCACTTAACTGACCGAGCCCCCCAGGAGCCCCTCCCTTACTTCCTTTCATAATTCTTGTCTGAAATACTCTTCTCTCTGAGCTTCTTTCTAAAGCAGGGCAGTTCTTTTTTGTCCTCAGAAGTAAGTTTTCCGTCTGTCCTTCGAAATTGCCCTTATAATAAAAGAAATACTAGTGATAAGACCACTCCACTTCAGACAATTCCAAATGAATAAACTCTATAACCCTGGCTGGATGAACGACTCATTAAAATGTCCTTAAGGTAATCAGACTTCCTTTTTTACACACTTACTATATATTTAAATGAGATTAGCCCACTACATCACACATACCATTAAACAGATTTCTTCATGTGTAACTACATCACTACATCAATAATCGCCACCTCTGTCTTTGAAGCTCTGCGATGTCTCCGATTATCTCAAGAGGCAAGTGGAACTCTCAAAATGAAATTAATTTCAATTAACTTTAAAATATAAGTATGTATGCATCACCCAGCACTTGGGGACAGAGGGTTACACAAAATAGAGTGTCACAGCATAAAAAGATTAGGAATCAGTGCACTAGCCAAAGAGAAGACAAATGAGTCTGAACACGGCCTGAGGTTAAGCACTTCACTTCCAAATACCGTTTCCCATGAAGAACACACTCAAAAGAAAGGAGACAGTGCAATTTAAATGATGCTAAGCCTACTAAGTTTTATTTAGATTGGGTTAGTTAAAGAATATATTTGCTTGAGGATAAAGAAGAGATTATATGAAAAGACACATTTATTAGGTATCCCGTAGGGCTCCACAATGCTGAGTTTTCTTAAAGCTCTGATATTAGGACTTACTTTCAGAGCTGACTAATGAGGCCCTGTCACACCATTCATGTCCTCTTTATTTTAGGTAAGTGAAACAATTATAGGGTAGACATGTATAAAAGTATGCCAATCTGACATAAGATCAGAGTCCTTTAAGAAAAAACTTATTTTCAACACATTTATCATATACTTGTTGCTATTCTGAATAGTATCTCTTATATACAAATGGATAAACCATGCATGCAGCAATTAGGAGAGGAAAAACACTATCTACCTCACCCCCATTCTTTGGTTTGTATCTTTCAAGATCTATCCCTTCTTTAATTAGAAAAATGATGGCCTTGCTGTAAACCTCAAGAATCAGATCATTTCATTCAGTGCACACACTTAGGTTCATACACATACAAACACAGTCTTAGTATACTAATCAATCTAAGGTTCTGTATCCTTGCGAATAACCAATGTCTAAGAAATAATTTCTGCCAAAAAAAAAATAGGAAATATTAAAAGAATGACCCACATTTTATATTTTCACAAAGGAAACCACATCTTCTCTTTCTTTACACCTGCCATAATGGAATCACAGGTACTCAAATGTTCTTTTGAGTTTACATGAGGAAGGTTCTGTAAGAAAAGCATATGATCATCGTAATAGAAATAATCAAAAGCCTCACAGAGACATTAACAGCAAAAGCTACCCATTATGAGAGGCAGCCTCCAAGATGGCCCTCAGTGATCCCCACTTCTTGGTGCTGAGGCCTTTGTGTAATCTCCTCCCCGAGTGTGGGCTGGTCTAATGACTTACTTCTAACCAACCGAATGTGGCAAAGGTGGGGGCGCCTGGGTGGCTCAGTCGGTTAAGTGTCTGCCTTCAGCTCAGGTCACGATCCCAGGGTCCTAGGATTGAGCGCGCCCCCCCCCCCCCCCCCCCCGCCCCCCCCGCCGCACTCCCTGCTTAGTGAGGAGCTTGCTTCTGCTTCTCCCACTCCCTCTCCCCACTGCTCATGCTCTCAAATAAATAAATCTTAAAAAAAGAAAAAGAAAAGAAAAGAATGTGGCAAAGGTGATGGGATGTCACTTCCATGATTAGGTTACAAAAGACTGTAACTTCCATTTTAACCACAGATTAGCTCTGCTGCCTTCTCAGTCAGGATACTTTTATAAAGCAAACTGCCATAT
Source organism: Phoca vitulina (assembly GCF_004348235.1). Taxonomy (NCBI): domain Eukaryota; kingdom Metazoa; phylum Chordata; class Mammalia; order Carnivora; family Phocidae; genus Phoca; species Phoca vitulina. The sequence goes on from NW_022589786.1 coordinate 930,078, forward strand.
TGCAACGGCACATGAGCCCAGGAACAGAGGACATCCTCTGGCCAACAGGTAGCCAGGAATGGAGGCCCTCAGTCTAACCATTCCTGAGGAACTGAAATCCTCCAAGAAAAATGTGACCTTAGGAAGGGATCCTTTTATGGCTAAATATTTCACCGTATAAATATACCACATTCTGTCTGTCCATCTGCTGATGGATGTGCTGGTTGTTTCTACCTTTTTTCTACTGTGAATAGAGCTGCTATAAATATTGGTATACAAGTTTTTGTTTGAACACCTATCTTCAATTCTTGAGTATATAACTAGGAGAATTGCTGGGTCACATGGTAATTCTGTGTTTAACTTAAGAAAAAAAAACCATATTTGCCTTGCTAAGTCTCTAAGTTTGTAATAAATTGTTACACAGGAATAGGAAACAAAGCTAAAGAACCTGCAGCTAGGTAGCAACTTCCAGAATGTGAGCTAATGAACTAAACGTGGGGGAAAAAAAACTTACCCTAAATCTTACTGGCAACTTGTTATTGCTCTATGTAAATAGCATCTAGTAATTTTTCAAAATGTTTCTTTCCAAGGCAACATTTAAAAAACAAATTGTTATGAGGGCTTATTGAGTGCCATGTACTACACTCTACTGTACAGGTAAGAACATGGAACAGACATGGTATCTGCCTTCAGAGTGCACAGATCTCTTGATTGCTCTGATTTTCCCCAGAATTCTTTCTTCTCACTTTACATGTCCTCCTAGGGAATGTCTTTACTCCTATTGTTTCAGCTACCTCTAATATCCTGAAGACAGTTCAAATGCCCTTATCCAATCTTCTCCAAAGCCCCAGTATTCTTATTCCTTACCATCTATCTATCATATATTCCCTTCTAGAGGTTTCCCAGGTATTTTAAACTCAACTTGTCCCCATGTGAACTCATTCTTGCCATGAATTCTTTTCTAAACCAGTCTCCTGGATTCCCTGTCTGGGAATTGACAGCCGCCCAAATTATGAATCTTAAGAATCATCCTTAACCCCTTATCCCTTTTCCTAGTAGTCAATCACCCATCACCCAACTTTACCTTCTGTGTAACCACCAAGCTCTTGGACACTCTGAAACTCCACCATACATTTTTCCTATGGCTGTTTTTCCCCTGTTCCACTCATGTCTTACCGAAAAAAACCCTATGCATGTTTCAAGTCTTACATCCAAACATCTCCTCTAGTGAAGTCCTCCTTAATTTTTACAAAACTGCTGTCTCCATCCTTTGTTATTCTAGAGCATCTTTGTTCATCCCTTCACTGTTAGGATCTTGTAACGAAGTGTTTTTAGTACTTCCAGTTCCTTATGACTGCTCTGGACTGACAATCTCTACTTGTGCTTTGAGACCAATTCTTTTGTATATTTCAAGGACCTAGTATAGGAACAGGCATAGAGTCCTCAATTAATTTACATGTGCTGAACTAAAAATAGTCATCGGATTTATATTACTCATTCACTCACTCAACTAACAAGTATTTATTGAGTGGCTTCTATGTACCAGACCCAGTTCTGGGCACCAGGAAAACAGTGGCCAACTACGTACATGTGGCCCCTGCCTGACTCATGACCTCATGGTCTAGCAGGTCACTGAACTGATAATATCTTTATGACAGTATGTCATTTAGGCTTCAACTTACATGTGCTGCAAAGTATTTCCTATAACAGCGTATTTATTATTCTGATCCTTAAAGTAGTAACAATTGGAAAGTTAAGTTTCTTTTGGATGAGTTGTAAATAAAATAATTTTACTTCCAATGTCACCATCACTGCGTTAAAAAAAAAAAAAAAACCTTCCTTGCAGTCTCAAGGCATATGACTGTACAATATATCTAAACACCTATGGGATACCTCAACTATCCAGAACACAGCCAAAAACTAGGAGCCATGGGGCAGCCAACAGAAAGGGCCCCAAATTAACATTCTAAAGCTCACATGCTTAACCACTCTAAAAAGTCCCTCAGGCCCACACAAAAATCTTGCCTAGAAAAAAAATGTGATCACACTTAGTTTCTTGGCTCTCTGCTCAGAGCATACTAGAAGTAGTAAATCATTATGTGGGAGACAGAGGAGAAATAGAAACCACCAGAGACAGGCATGTGGACAGTAGCAAGAAGAGACAGCCACAAAAGAAAGCAAATAAAAAAATTAGAACATTTTAAAAGAAAAAGAGAGGCAAGATCAACAACTATGAAAGAAAAAAAAAAAAAAAAGGCAAAGACCAGAAATAAAAAGGCCAATAGTTCAGATTTAAGGTAGCAGGGAAGAGTCACCCACTGCCCTCTTGACAGTATTACAGGGTTTTTAATGTTCATCAAATACACGATGTATTATACTCCTGCTACTTTCATTATTATGGAGAATTTTAAATATATGTAAGAACTAAAAAAGTATGATGAACACCATCACTCAGCCTCGACAACCATCAATTCTGGCCAATCCAGCCTCAACCTAATTCCTCTGTCATATTATTTTGAAGCAAATCTCAGATATCATATAGTTTCATCTGTAAATATTTTGGTCTAGGTTTCTAAAAAAAAAAAAAAAAAAAAAGAATTCTTAAAGACACAACCAAAAATATCATTACATCTAGAAGAAATTAACAAGTCCTTAAAATCATCAAATATCCAGTTGTTCAAATAACATTTCGGTACTAGAGGCATACCCTCAGCTGTTTCCAAAGTGTCCAAGTGAGATGCTACTGTGGAAAGTATAACATATAAGAATTTCAAAGTCTTAAAAATCAAATTGTAAGGTTTTCAATCCATTCTTGGTATTAAAATGTCTTAGTATTTCATCAAAATCTATTTTTATACTCTTAATTAGTTTAATTGGTTAAATGCCACATGAGATACAGTAAGTGTTTTAAGAAACACCTTCTTCGCTAATGCAACAGCTAATGGAAATGTAACATTGTCAAATTATGGCACTGTAGTATTTTAAACTTGTTTAATTAAGGGAAGACCTTTTATGGAAAAGCCATTTATTAAGATAATTTTGTTTACAGTCTACAATAGTTCCTACAGATTTGAAGTATAAGAGTTTGATTCATTATTATTTCAAAGCCATATACTAGTTCCCCGAAATCATCAGGGGTGGTCTGTTTACTTACTGGGGGACCACAGTAACCTTGAGAGCATTTCATGTCACAATCCAGCTGCACTAGTACTAAGTTTTAATTATCCTTCAAAAGTAAAAAGGATGGGGGCACCTGGGTGGCAGAGTCAGTTGAGTGTCCGACTCTTAATTTTGGCTCAGGTCATGATCTAAGGGTCATGAGATTGAGCTCTGCCTTGGGGTCCCTGCTCAGAGGAGAGTCTGCTTAAGACTCTCTCTCTCCCTCTCCCACTGCCCCTCTTCCCTCCCCCATTCTCTAAAATCTTTTTTAAAAAAGTGAGTAGGATGAAACAATTGTAATGATACACACCTGAGAAATCTAGACTTTATCTTCGTTAACCACAATCTGGATAGGAAGCTAAAAGAACTTGGAACACAGGGAGATTGGTATTCTCTTCTTACAATTAGAAGCCATGGTTTTGAAGGAAAAGTAAATAAACAGGACTATCAGTACTTGAATTGGGAACTGGAAACATGTGGTACATGTGAGGAAGAGTGTGTGTGTGTGTGTGTGTGTGTCTACATGGTAGGTGAAGAGGTAGTTTGCTCAGCATAAAGTTCAAAACAGCTTCAGACTGAAATCAGAGAGAAAGTATCCCTTGATAAAAATCTCACCTTCCTAACATATATGTACCTTGGAAGGATTACAGATGTACTGAAATTCCTGTGGTCATTAGGGTGTCCAGTGGGGGCCAGGGCACAATCCTCCCATTTCTTGTCATCACCTCTCACAGTAAGTAGTTTGTTTATCCCAATATGTCATAAAAATATCATTTTCCATGAGTCTGATGTGAAAAATCTTGGGAAGCATTGGTCAAAAGAGCTTAGGCTGCCACTCAAGGCTCCTGATGGTCTGACCCAAGTGACCTTTCTATCCTCAAATCCTTCCACACCACTTATGAAACCTTTGCAGTGTCCAAAACGAACTGCTCACATTTTCATCTTATACCCATCATGTTCCTCAAATGCTACCGCCTCTGCTTATGACTTTTCCCTTGGCTGGGAATCTCCTCTCTCCCTAAATCTTTCTATCTTCGAGCGTCATCTATTCTCAAATCCTGCATTAAATGCCACCTGCGCCACAACCATTCCTTTTACTGCACTTGTACCTCATCTTTTTTCCTCCATTGAAGAGTAGTTATCTGTAGTTTTTTTAATGTCATGTGTAACTTTGTATTTTGTACTATTTTTGTTTTATGCACGGTTTCTAGTTTGCCAATGAGAATCACAGCTCTGACAGCTAAATTTAAGTCAACTCACTCCAAACACTTTGAGTACCTTTTATATGCTGAATACCTTTTATATACTAGGTGCTGAGGAATAAAAATTAATGTGGCCCTACTATCATCAGAATTATTTAGCATTGTTCTGTTAAGTTCTAGTCAATATAAGGCAAGAAACTGATATAAGAGGAATAACCACTGGAAAGGAGACAAAATGATCATTATTTGCAGATGACGACTGTATACCTACAAACACAAAAGAATTAACTGGAAAACTTAAGACAATAATATGGTTCCAGAAGGTGATTAGAAACAAAATTAAAATGTTTACAATCTTTTTACTTCTACTTAAAATTTTAAAACCATGCAATAACATGTTAATACAGAAAAATCCCAACATCTGTATGAATGACACCAACAATGCCCGTATGAATAAAGCACCGTACCATGTTTTTAGATGAGAAGACCAAATATATTAAGTATTTAAATTCTTTCCAAATTAACTAGTGAGTTTCATGCATTGCTGATCAAAACCTCACGGGAAACTTTCAACCCAAAAACTCACCTGGAATAACTAGTATATAAAACTAGCCATATTTTTTAATAACAAAATGATAAATAGACATAGACAATAACAAAGGTGACAAACTTAATCTCAGTTATCAAAAAAATTCAAGCTGAAATTATATGGAACCATTTTTCAAGTATCAAATTACCTAAAAAATCTAAATGATGGTCTGCAACAACAGGAAAGATGCAGTAAGATAACAGAATCGATTCCTATATAGGAATGTAAATCCATGCAAGTTTTCTATAGATGCATTTTGTACAATATATTCAGAGCCTTAAAATGTTTTGATACCAAATTCTGCTTTTAATATCTAAAAAATATTCCATAACTCAAAAATCTATGCTTTTATAAAATAATCAGAATAGATATAGGTCAGATCTTTATCAAAATACATATGACAACAGATATATAAGGGATCTGGGAAGGACATAGATATAGAATTAAATTATTTTATCATTAATCATTAGAAATTGTCAAGCACATTTAGAGTCAAAATTACACACAGATCAGACTGAATTAGGAGTACTGACAGTTGTATTGAGGAAAATGAGAAAGAGGGGTAGGTTAGTGATAGAACCCCCAAGGACACAGAGTGGTAAATGTTGGCAGTACCCTAAGAGCACTATCCGTGGCCTAATCCATGGCTTGCCCTGTCTTGATAGCAGCTCTGCTATCGGAGCCAGATGCCATTAAACATGGCTGCTAAGAAGTCCTCAGTTCTGATAAATGTCTATCTTATTCACTCGACAATCTCATGGCAAAGAAGCATGAGCAAACAACAGAATTTAAATGTCTGGATTGTGACCATCAAAAAAGAAATGGTGGATCTTATTCCAGAGACCATAATATCAATGATGGTCATTTATGCTAGACTTTAGGGTTTCAACATAATTAGATGAGGAGGAGGAGGAGGAAAACCAGCCCATGACTTTAAGGGAAGATAAAAGTGTAAGAAGGGGAAAGAATAGAGGCTAAAATGAATTTATACTTGTAAAATTGGTTATGAAGAACAGGTAAGCAAAAAAACCAAGGTAGGCATAAAAAGAATGATTTTGATCTAGAAAGAGTTAAGAGAAGGTAAATTTGAAGTGAGGAGAAAATGCATATCAAGCTTCTTTAAGTTAATGCAAGTCTCCAGATCCAGACAGATTACATACCAAGATAGCAGAAAAACTCAGACATCATCACAAAACTCCTCCAAGCACTGTGATATAACCATGCAGAATGGGAAAGTTACCAGGAGACTGAGGATAGGTAAATATCAATCCGGATTTAAAAAAAAAATGGGATCATCATGAGCAATCACGGAGTCACTAAGAAGTCTTTCAAAATAATTCTCAGTTCCTTTTGTACTGGCTCGCCAGGTTGGTACATTTTGGGAATAGCGTAGTATGAGATCATTTCAGCAAAATATTTAACAAGTCTCTTGCTGTATCCTTGGGCAAGAAAGAAAAAGTAAATCAGATGACAGTAGTTAGGCAGCATTATAAGCGATTTAATGGCCATATCCAAAAATTCATGGAACTGTGCCATGGAAGGTGTTGGGTCTTCTATGATTTGCAACCAACCTTGGTTCTCCTAGCACTTTACACATAACTCTATTACAGCAATTATCACAGGGCATTATAGTTACATAATTACAGGTCTATTATTCCTCACAGCTTGTGAGCTCCCTGAAGGAATGATTACATGCTAGTCTTGTTATCCCTAGGAGAGAGCATGAGACTGGCACAAGGTAGGCAATTTGATACATGTCTATACATTTTAATTGAGTAAAAACTTTAAAGGTATCATTTCAAGATTTACAGATGGCACAAGGCTGAAAGAAATTGCTAATATGTTGGATGACAGAATAGAAAAAGTCAAAAAGTTCTTGACAAGCTGGAACAATGAACCAGCGCTTACATAATGAAATTTAATAGAGATATAAGTAATGTCTGGAACTTGGAATTAAAAAAAAAATTAACTGTGCAAGAACAGAAGAGTTGTGACTTAAAACAGCTGGGTATTTTGACAGCATATCCAACATGAACCAATGGGGTATTGTGGCTCAGATTGTTGGCTTTAAGAGAAATTTAAGTATTCGAAAGAAAAGAGGGAAGTATCACTAGTCAGAGCACATCTAGAACATCATGCTTCTGGATACATGTTTTACAAGGGACCACCACAGAAGGTGGCAACAAGGATGGTGATGAACCTGGACACCATATAATACAGAAAATGACTGAAGAAATGAAAGATATTTAGCGTGGAAAATGATCTTCCAGAATATATGATAACAAGTTTCATGTTTCTGAATTACTGTCTAGAGAAGACATATCATTTGTTGAGCATGCCCCACAAAGCAGAACTGGATTCATTTTAGCTTCAAAGAAGCAGAAAGTTCCCTTTTGGCAAATGATAATTAATTGTAATAATTAAAACTCTCCCAACATGGCAGGTAAATACATACTTTCTGAAACATGGACTTCCTCACCATGGAAGCATTCAATCTGATACCGTATAGCCACACCTGGGGGATCGGAAAAGAGTTAATTCCTATCTAGTATAACCAGTTTGACTAAGTAACACCTGATTTAACATGTATGGTTTCATGTTATTTTATATGATGAAAGAACTGGAGGGCAGACTGCTGTAACTTGCCTCGAATGACTTGTGAGACTCATTTCTGAAGGAAACTGCATACACAACTTTTCTGATATTGCTTTTGAGAAGGATGCTTGGGTCACTGCAGCAAATACACCCAAACCCAGAGTGATGGCGGAGGAGCGGTAAGACACTGCCGTGTCTTCTGGGGCCAGAACCCTGCACATGCCCGCAGGTATGGGAAACCAGGAGCTGCCCACTATGATGTAGGTACACTACCGAAATACATAAAAATACATAGACAATCAAGAAGAACAAACTTTTAAACTCCATAACCATACCCTCCATCTTTTTTACACTGACTCCCAGACTTGTTGACTGATTTGAAACAATTTTCCCAGCAAAAAAGCTTTGGCTATTTAATGAACTATATATTATATAAAGAAGACATGAGCAAACAATGGAGTTCATTTATAAGTATATAAAACATGCAGTTTTTCAAGCACCTTTCAAATACCTGCAACAGCCAGTTTTATCACCACAGATACACATCTACTGGTTTCAGAATAATTCAAATCACAAGAATTCAAAAGTGAATTAAAATGTGACTTACGTCCAGTGTAATATAAGCAATTTTTCAATGCATCTTGACTAAATGTAAAATATCATCTGTTTTTGCGACAAACAAGTCTGTGCCATTAATCATATGCTTCCAGCTGCAACAACTCACATTCAAATTAAAGCCATGAAATAGCATCCCAGTGTCAAGATTCACACAAACTGATCTTTTAACAGATTGGTGGGGGGGGCAGAAAAACAACATCCATTGAAAGAAGAATCTGGAAACAATGTTACACAATAAAAACATCTGAAAGAGCTTAAGCACACAAGCAGATAGAATTCTGGTTTTTGAACTGCACAGGAATAAATGTTCAACAAAATTCACTGCCTGTTCTTAAACCACGAATATATCATAAAAAAAAAAAAAACTTCTTTTTATAGCCACGGGGCTGAGCGTTTCGCTGTTTATATCTATCCCAGCATACACATCCACAGTACTGCCAGGACTGTCCCCTCTGACTTCACTGGGAAGCCAGACAGGAGACTGTCCTGCCCGGGGTTCCTTTTAGTTGATTCAGTTTGTGTCCAAAACTGGCCCCAGAATCCTCTCTTCTTCGGTCACTACACTCCTGCCTGCCAGTGACAAAGCTCCAAACAGCTCCCTTCCAGCTACAGATACTACAATGTTCTGTTTAAAACTCGACTTAGAACTGCGGTAGAGAGCTTGTGGGCTGTTCCACAAACAGCACCACGGCATCCGCTGCACGTTCAAAACTAGGACGGTGCCAGGAGCCAGCAAAGTGATATATTCTAGCTTAGCCATGTCAGGCATTTTCCAGGCCCAGAGAAGGTTTCATATGGTCAGCACATGGGCCAAAGGATGCACACAGCTGTCCTGTACTTGCTCCCTTGTGTCCTCCTCTGGTGACCTGCCCCCTTGAACTCCCTGCACACGTTTCCAGAAAGGGACGCTATGCAAGGAGGACATGCTCCTCTGAGTCTTTCCTTTCGGCCTCAGGGCTCACACTATATTGCTATGGGGCTCGACACTCCGGGGTATCATCTGGCAAGCCGTACATTTTTCTCTGTTCTCAGGTGACTTCTTTTTAAAATGGTACCCCAGCCCTAGACTGTCTTAAGAGCCAGACGAAAAAGAACAGACAAAACTTTGAAAAACCAACAATACAAATAAAAACTTTAATAGCCATACTGCCCATCAAGGTTAACAGTTCAGCTTCTCCAACTAACAAACCAAGATGAGACCACGGTAGTTAAGATAGGAGATACAAAAATAGAGTAAAGAATCAGGGCTTCACCTCAAAAGGTTGTATGCTTTAACTAGATTTTCTTCTCTTGTACTCATTCTTTCTTTCCTCCTCTCGTCCGCTTTCACAGAGACACTTTGTCCCAGATGATGAATGAACGAGTATATAAGACTTTAATATCATAACAGCTGATGGAGAATTTTCCCCAAACGATTTAACTGAAGGTAAAGTTGTAAGTGATAGCTGCACATGGTAGATTGCAGTGATTTTCAAACTCAGTAAAATAGACTAGCATTCTCTGGAGAGGATTTTTTTTTTTTTTTAAAGATATTATTTATTTGACAGAGAGAGAGAGAGAGCGCATGCGCACAAACAGGGGGAGCAGTAGGCAGTGGGAGAAGCAGGAAGCCCGATGCGGGGCTCGATCCCAGGACCCTGAGACCATGACCTGAGCCGAAGGCAGACACTTAATTGACTGAGCCACCCAGGTGCCCCAAGAGAGGTTGTTTTTTAAAGAAAAGTAGCACGAGGAAATTAGTAAAACACTGTAGTAACTAAGATTTATAAAAGAGAATGTCAGAGTCAATTTATGCCTTAGAAATGGTCTTGATAATATTTAATCAAATAATTTAAAATATATTGGGACTTCAATACCTTCAAGAAAACTTGGAGTGAAACCTTTTACAAAACCAATAATTCTTTCACAATACTACATATTATTTAATAAAACCTACTAATGTGTATATTTATATTTTTGCATAGGGTTTTCTTAAAGCAGAGTACAATTGTACAATCTTAACGAACTACAGAAATGATCCCTGAAAAGTATAGTCTTAAAACAAAAATCTCAGTAATACTGTAAATGACAGATGACTAGCATTCTATTGATTTTTGCAAAATCTCCGCATCTGGGGATGACAATGGTGGTGAGATGTCATGGTGGTGTCAAAATCACATTAACCTAAAACCCCAGCACCATGTTAAAAGAGAATTCTTTTCCACAGTGTACTGCATGCAAATAATCAAAATGAAGTAAACTATTTAGATCTTTACATCTGGGCAGCACTCAATGCTTTTTGCATAAAGCAATGTATAATATATATATATGATATACAATTATATATGATAATATATATTATGTAATATATATAATATATAACTTTGTTTTCAAATTGTCTCATTTTGTTAAATCATGACTTGAAATTACTAGGGAAGGAGGTTGACCATTAGTCTCAGACAAAAGACTTGGTAGATAAAACCTTTCAAGACTCGTTCAATTCATACCCTCACTCCCTAATGCAAATAAATAAAGTAAATACCTTTACCCTCTAATTGTGATCAGTTTAGAGAAAGGAAGAATTAGATGGAACAGAAAACCCAAAAATAATTATATTACAGCCTCTTTCAAATTACAATGGGAAAAAAAAAAAATCAGGGAAAACTAACATGTATAGTTCCTTGATGTTTTTCCTTTTTTCCTCTGCTGATCAGAGGGGAAACACAATTTAGAAATCTGAAGGAAAGGAAGACATGGGTGGAAAGGTTCATCCAAGCACAAAGCTGTATGCTGTCTTAGTTCCAGGAAGTAACAGGACAAAGGAACAGTTAGGGTCCTATGTAGAAGTCAAGAAGATGTTTAATACCTGAAACACAAAGGACGGCTATGAAAAAGTTCCAAGGCTCAGAACACCAAAACATCAAGCCTACCTAGAACAGGGCTACGAGAAGGCATTTGACCTTAAAAAGAGAGACGAAGTTGCTTGAAAAAAACAAACACACACGAGCCATGGCAAAGGCTGATAATATTTAGAAAAAAAGGATCTTCCACCTAGGTATCTGAACTTCATCTGTATTTGTTCTTCCCATTTATTTGGCCGTGAACTATTACGCTTTCATTTTAGGTAGAAACATGGGATTGGATTTGGGGTCTTTTCCTCTCAGCTCTCCTGCAAACATAGACTCTTTCAAGGATTTGAAAAAACAAAGTAACCTCCAAGAAATTTTAAAAAGTAACCACTAATAAAAAGATTCTTGGGTTTGGTGTTGCTCTATTATTCACAGTACAATTCCTGATACACCTCTGTCAAAATTCCCCCAGCGTAATTGATTTTTCTTTGAGTCCTCATCCAAATCCATATAGCAAGTTTAAAATTTATGGTGGTAACCCACATAACAAACTCAGAAAGGGAAAACAAACTTGATGGAACCTTGAGAGAAAATGAATTTGTATTTACCAATTTTGGAGGATAAGGAGCAATCTGACATTTCCATTCTAAAATTTCAGCTGCTGTTGCCCAGCCTCATTTTCACCCAGAACTAAGAAGACTACAGAGTCAAATGTATTCAGCCTGAGTCTCTCAGGACATTTTTTACTGACACAAGTAGAATCTAGAATAACCAAGAAATTTTAAGTCTATTCAGAGATACACCTAAAACCTTTAGGTATTTTCCAGATTCTATATTTAAGGCATAATCATTTTGGATCTTACCAAATTACCACTTAAAGAGATTTTTTATCTGCCCAAGGAGATCTAATGTCCTACAACTTGATAAATAATTGTAAAAATAGACAATCATACATAAAGAGTAACAGCATCAAAGACAACCCATTCTGAAAAGAATACCAACATGCTTATCTATTATCTACTGTAAAGTCCCATATTAAACTGACAACTAAGCCTCTGCATTTTTAACATGGCAGTTTATATTAGGTCCATCCTTACTTACTGAGATACAATCTAATTAGAGGAAAAATTCATTGACACCTAAATCTATTTAGAGGACTCTGGAAGAAAAAGAAAACCAAAAAAAAAAGAAAGAAGTTTTATATTTACACACCCAATTTAAAAAATACCATCACCTTAAAGAACATGGCAGACCCCAAAAGAACTTGTTGGGATTGCTAATGGCAAAGTACACAGAGAGAAAATAGGTTATGTTCTACCTTCTTAGCTTATTATGTATAGAATATTACCAACAACCATACCTATACCAATCTTGACCAGGCATTTTGCGGAGACTTACAAAAATGAAAAAAAGAGAAATGCAAATGAAAAATACATTACTTTTTATGCCAAAATAAGGTCTGCTGGGAAAACTTTAACCTGAGGTGCAATCTGGATAGCCTAGGATCAGGTCAGGCAGATTAATTTAAAGCTGTAAAGATTCCTGAACAAAAAGGGATATTTCACCCTCCCACACACAAAATGTGTTCTTAAAATGTGAATTATTCCAAAGTGGTTTGGAATCTGAGGCTTCTAATATATTGGTTTGCTTTAGTGTTACTGTTTTCTTCCCCCCTCAACCTCCAACTTTGTGTAAGACCTGTGTCTTACCCATTGCATGATCACTGACAGGAGTATTTTTCATAAATGTAACTGCTAAGGTTGGAAAGAGAATCCTATCACTATGGTTCTGAGTATCCCTATGGAATGAACCACAACTGGTTTCTTCTGAGAAATCTCTCACTCTTTGTCTAATGAATCTGTCATATAAATTTCTTTGATTAATTGATGCTGCTGTGCACAGACAGATCAATCTGTCTTCTTTTATTAGCAATAAGATTTTTTAAATCTACACATTAAATTGATAGATTTGATAACATCTTAATCTTAGTTTAACTGCCTACATACTTAATTTTAACAATTCAGCTACATATGATCACCCAGAAATGGATATTTTTCTTTGTGAAGTCTTTCCCCAGTCACATTTATCTTTTTTTAAACCATGGATATTAACTTAGCCTATTTAAAATAACTCGTTACTGGAAAGCAATCCAAGAGGAGGACCGTAAGTTCTTCACAAAACATATTTTCAATGCTTTTGACCAGAGATATTTCTAACAGTACAGAATATTTTCAATAGTTTTACTGTGGTATAATTGATATATAATAAACTGCACATATTAAAATATACAATGTGGTAAGTTTTGATTCATGTGCATCTGTGAAACCATGACCATAATCATGATAATAAGTGTATCTATCCATCACCTCCCAAATTTTCTCATGACCCTTCAAATCCCTCAACTCCATCCCTTCCCAGCCTCCTGTCCCTATCCCTCAGGCAATCCCTGAAACACTTTGTCACTAATTATTAGCTTGCATTTTCTAGTACTTTCTATAAATGGGATAGGAGTTTATCCCAATATGGGAATACTACCTTATGTGTTCCATTTTGTCTAGCTTCTTTCACTTAGCATAATTACTTTGAGATTCATCCATATTATGACATGTATCTATAGTTCTTTCTTTTTTATTGCTGAATACGATTTCCTTATATGGATAGGTCACATTTATTTATCCATTCACCAACCAAAGACATTTGGGTTGTTTCCATTTTTCCTATTATAAAATTGCTGTGAACACTTATGTACAGTATTTTGTGTAAACATCGGTTTTCGTTTCTCCAAGAGTGGAATGGCTTGATTATAAGATTGGTTTGCATTTATCTTAAGAAGCTGCCAAACTGTTTTTCAAAGTGTACCATTTTACATTTCTACTGGCAGTGAAGGAGATTCTCGTTCTTCCATATTCTTTCCAGAATACTTGATATATTCAGGCTTTTAAATTTTAGACATTTTAATGTGTGTGTGGTGATTTTAATTTCTATTTCCCTAATAAGTAATGATGGTGAGCATCTTTTCCATGTGCTTATTTACCTTCTTTATATCTTCTTTGATAAAGGTATGTTCAAAGTTTTTGCCCATTTTTAAAATGTTTCTTATTATTGAGTGTTCTTTATATATTTTGGATACAAGTTCTCTATCAGATACATGATTTCCAAATAATGTTTACCTAGCCAATAAATGGCCTTTTCATTCTCTAGTAGTGTCTTTCAAAAAGCAGAAGTATTATGAAATCCAATTAACCAATTTTCTTTTCATGGATCATACCTTTGGTGTCTTATCTAAGAAATCTTTGCCTAACCAAAGGTCACAAAGGTCATCTAAGTTTTCTTCTAGAAGTTTTATAGTTTTAGGTTTTATATTTAGGTCTAGGATCTATTTTGAATTTTTTTTACATGTTATAAGGTTAGGGTAATTTTTTAATTTTTATTTTATTTTATTTTTTTAAAGATTTTTTTTTTTTAAAGATTTTATTTATTTATTTGACAGAGAAAGACACAGCGAGAGAGGGAACACAAGCAGGGGGAGTGGGAGAGGGAGAAGCAGGCTTCCCACGGAGCAGGGATCCTGATGTGGGGCTCGAACCCAGGACTCTGGGATCACTACCTGAGCCGAAGGCAGACACTTAACAACTGAGCCACCCAGGAGCCCCAGGGTAATTAAAAAAAAAAACAAAAAACGATTTTCTTTGAGAGAGAAAAAGAGAGCACGAGTGAGCACAAGTGGGGTGTCGGGGCAGAGGGAAAGGGAGACGCAGACTCCCCACTGAGCAGGGAGCCCAGTGCAGGGCTTGATCATGACCTGAGCCAAAGGCAGACATTTAACTGACTGAGCCACCCAAGCATCCAAGATTAGGGTAATTTTAAATCTTGTTTCATGTGTTATTTTTGTCTATCTGCTACTAATTTCGAATTTTATTGGATTTTAGTCAGAAAACATACATGGTCATATGTAAATTTCAGGTGTATTTTAAAAGAACATGTTTTCTACTTGAGTGTAAAATTCTGTAATTATCAATTAGATCAAGTTTGTTAATTGTCTATTTAAATCCTTCATGTATTTTTATTTATTTGATCTATTGTCTTATAAAGAAAGTATGGATAAATTCTTCTGATTGTGAACCTGTTGGCTTTTTCGTACATTTTTCTTAGTTTTAATTTTATATAGTTCAGAATTATGTAGGCAAATATCTAAAGGTTCATGATTACTCAGTTATCCTAATAGAGCAACATGAAAATCCCTCTATTCTTAGTGTTCTTTGTTTTGAATTTCATCTCCTGGTACTTTCTTTTCAATGGTTTTTAAGGATATCTTTTCTACCCCTTTATTTCTACCTTGCTGCATTTTGTTGTTGCAGAAGTGTCTCTTATAACCAGAGATAGATGAATAGGTTATAATCAGTTTTTAGGCCACTCATTTAAAAGGGGAATTTAATCTACTTACATTTATTTTGATTACTGATGTATAGATGTTTGCTAGGTCTCATATGATTAATTTTGCTATTTTTCCATTTTTGCATTTTGCTGAATTTATCAAATATCCTTAGCTTTCTATCTTTATAGTATATTTTCTTAAATTTTATTTCTTAAAAAGAAATTCTCATGGGGCACCTGGTGGCTCAGTCGGTTAAGTGTCTGACTTCAGCTCAGGTCATGATCTCAGGGTCCTGGGATCTAGATCCACGTTGGGCTCCCTGCTCAGCGGGGAGCCGGCTTCTCCCTCTGCCCCTCCCCCCACTCTCTCTCTCTCACTTTCAAATAAAATCTTAAAAAAAAAAAAAAACTCATGAACAAAGTTCACACAAGAAAAAACAAATTCTATTTGATCCCAGTGAACTCACTCCATTCCCTAAGATAATTCCCTAAGATAGCTGAATATGTAACTTTTCAGATTTTTTAAAAATGTATTTATGTAGATAGATATCATCCTACTTTCACTGTTTTAGTGTTTACCCTAATTTTTAAAGATATATATTTAAACGTCAATCTTTCTTTTAATTATAATCTATAATCTAAAGAAAATATTCTTTGATTCTCTCTACTTGACTGACATCTCTCATGCTGAAATTAGAAATAACTCACTTGTGTGTTCCTGTGATTACAATTAATGATTTTTCTTCACAATATGTCTAGATTTAAGTCTTTTCTTGGCCTCAGAAGACCCATTAAATTTGAATAGTCTTTTTTCACATTTGAGGTTTTTCTATTTTCTTTGATTATTTTAATCTCTACAGTTTCTCTTTACTCTCCCTTTACACCTCTTAGAGGGATGTTAGAACTTCTATTAACTAGTCCTTTGGTCTCCTCAATTTTCTCTCATACTTTCAGAGCTGTCCTTTTGCAGGGTATTCTGAGGAAATTCCCTAGCTCAGTCCTTAGTTTTATTAATTTACATCTGAGTTGTGTCAATGGATATTGTCACTTTAAATTTTCGTTTCCCCAGTTCCATTAGATTCCTCTTCATGAATACAAAACCTATCTCTCTGAACGTCTTCTTCTGATCACTCTATTACCTCTAGGTCCTTAGGTACTTTTTCTTTTGATGGGGTAAGCTTTCTTTGATGGTGCTGATTTCCCTCATATTGTGGTATGCTGTGATTATATACTTATCTTTTAAGAATCTATGTTTGCCAGCTCTTTTGTTTACCACTGCCTACTTTCAGTGATTAATAGGGACAGACGAGTGGCTTCTCTCTTGTGTGTGTGGGCTTCCTAACCCACCTGGCAGTCAGTATATTACTAGGACACTGCCTTGGCCTGAGTCTAGCACCCACTTCCAAGATTTAGTTTGTGGGTAAACACAGCTGCTATCCACTACTTAACACAAGGAGAGAAGAAAAATAAAGGCATGGCTCCAAACGTAAAGCCCCAATTAATAACTTTGATAAACTCTCTGATTAATAATCCTGATGAATTCTCCTTCTACTTCATGTTTCCATGGCCTATATCTCAGTCTTTGTCATGCTTTCCTTTCTTCATTGCAGATTAAATCTGTGTTATAGGTTTAACTTATAATCGTTTCTGATTTTTGTCATTTTATGAGATTTTGGCAAAGGAGGGAGAATAGACATTAAAAAAAAATCAACCTTCAATTTTCAATCATAAGTATTATGTATTAATGTATGTATTAAAAAGTTAACTTTAGACGATATTCTTCACATTACTTCTCACAATGATGCCATAAAATATCAGTGAATTTCAATATTAAAATAATTAAGCATTTTCAGTATAGAGCTTTTTGATAATACTTTGGACCTTAAGAAATTAAAAGCAACACATTTATAATGCCTCAAAATAAATCTAACCAGTTCTATTTTGTTCAGTTCTAGGATAGGTCAGAGAACCAACCTGATCTGGTAAGAAATGAGCAGCTACCAATATATTACCTCTTGAACAATTGTCAAGCTGCCATTCTAATTATAGAAATCTAGTAAAGCTGTTTAATCTTTTCTATGAACTTCCATAATCTTTATGGCCAATATTACTCTCCCATCAAAATATCCAAAGAAATGGGCTCGTGATCGTATGCATGCACACGTGGGGATTATATCTTTAGGTGATGGCACGTAGTTAGTATTTATTAAGTATTTACTGAAATGAATTTAATACAAAACACCATTTTGCTTCCGATGGGTCTAGCTTTACTCCAGTAGCTTGGGGCATAACTTGGCAAATTTCTCTCCAGCTTGGAACTGCAGATATGTTTTACATCACAATATGATAGACCCTTAAGATTACAGTGTGTTTTTCAATTCTTTCTAATTTCATGGACTGGTATGCTAAATACTGTAACAGGACTGAGTACAAGATGCAATTAAGATCATACTGAAAGGAGAGACATTACAGAGGAAGAGTCTAGGAAAAGAAAACAGATGAGACAAGTCAAGGAGTTGACAGTGAACTTGGTTTATGGATGAAACAAGATTAGACCAAACCCACTGCCACTTCCGTGACTTTTGTCCCAGACTGTTCCTAAATTGTCTTTTCCTCTGTGATGCCTCTCCTTTATCCTTTCTATATGATCCTAATGGCATCTTGCACACAATCCTATTATAGTATTTCCCGTACCAGACTGTAATGCTTCTTGAAGTAAGCAGCACATTTAGTATTAGTTCGTATTTCATGTATGTATACCTGTTTCACACAAACACAAAAAGAAAACAGATTTATTGAAATGTCTACTCTACCAAAAAGAAAAAAAAAAAAAAAAGAGGAAGTCCAGGTTAAATGAAAATAGAAAAAATAAAGCATTATAATCATGCATAGCTGTTAAGGATGAGCTCTATGGTTCCTAGGGACCACAGTGAAGTAGATACTATGGGTTTCAAGATTATAAAAATAAACTAGTTCTGTTGTATCAAACAGGAGAATGGTTATCAGCATCCTCAGCTGCTAGAAATGCAAGCAGCCTTGGAAAAGTTAAGAGGCTTGCCCAATGTCCCATGGCTTGTTTTGATAGAGAAGAATACTGGTCTCTTGACTTACAGTGCTGTTGCTGCAATACCACGCTGAAACCAAATACACAATGAAAATTAGTTGCTATTATGGCAACCCATGGGAGAAACAGAAATATCTATTCCCTTCTAAAGGTTAGGAAGCTCAGAACCCAGCATGAATGTTCTGTGAGGAAGTTCGGTAGAGTTGGAAGATATGATATGACCTGGCTGCCCCAAACAGGAATCAATGGGTGAGGGAGCTACATTAGAGGCACATGAAACCCCTATTCTCAAGGGGGGGGGGGGCGCGTCAAAAGGCCAGGACACTAGTTTCTTGACCATTGTGTGTATACATGTGTTTATGTGTATATGTATTATACATCTGCATGTGTGTGTATATGTATACAGTCTTAGAAGAGTGGATTGTTAAGTACTATACAAAACTATGACTGGGAAGGCAAATTCAAAAAAAATGTCCTAGGGCATTTCTCCAGAAGAAAACAAAAATTAAGGTCAGGTCTACATCAGCCAGTAACAGACTTCTGGGTCCCCAGATTCATTTATTTGGCTCTGCTGACTGTTTGGCTCAGTTTTCCCTTAGCAAGTGTAAAAAACGCTTGAATACCACCACCCTGGGATCCTGTTCAACCAATTCAGATAGCTGTGGCCTTTCAACTCCCATCCAAGTGACTTGGCTTTATACCAATATCATTTCCCCTAGTAGAGCTAAGCCTCAGTGAGAAAGTACACAGCTCAGAGAGCCAGGAGTTAACTGGTTGTTCCCATTCCAGAAAGGTCTGGTTCTTCTCCTAGATAAGGAAACAATATTCTATCAAGAAGTTTCGATCATTCAATATTACATATCACACTGGAACCACAACTATAAAAACAGAATTAGTGGAAATACCACTGTCTATCTTAAAGCATCTTAAAGCATCTCTTGGGGAGCTTTAGGCAACTGAAGTTTTCTTTTCCAGCCCAATCCCTTGGGAAATAAGTAGTGATGATTTATTAAAACTTACATTTTGCAGATAAGAAAACAACAAGAAGTTCAAATGCACAGAGGGACAGAGCGTCTTGAGGCCACACTCTACTTGCTGAACCTCATTTCTTCCTTACAATTATACAACAGATATGGAATATGCACACTTACTTGTGTGTAGCTGACTATAATTTAGCAGGTAGCATGACTGTAAGGGGGCCCCCCTTACAATTCCTCTGGCCCCACTCTGTGCTGTCATGTTCCTTTACCAGCATCATGGTTTCTTGCCACCTCCAGAGAATTCCATGTTTGGAGACGTCGAGAAGAGTTTTTGAATGGCAAGTTGTTCTCTCCTACACCAGCAGCAATCTTTTAACTACACGTGTCCCTTCAAGCAATGTGGCAAAAATGTTTTCCAGACTACCTACACTGTTTCTAATAGAAAACCATTTTGTTTATATGGTCTTGATTCCTTCCTCTGTCTGTTGGATAGTATGACTCTCAGAGGCAGTGACATTAAATTCATAGGTATTTAGCTGGAATTTTTTTTTTTTTTTAAATAGGAGGCGGTAGTGGGGATATGGAGGCAATAATCATAGTATATATAGGACTGGGAGAACACATCAAGTGAAATAAAGAGCTATTCTTCCTTCTGAATTAAGTTTTAATGCAAGATTCTGAAGGAAGAAAGCTTTATTTGGGTGAAAGACATCAAATGGCCTGGGTACAGAAAGCAGAAATTAAAAAGATGCAGGCAGCAGTGCCCCCTGGGTTGCCTGTCAAGAAATTTGCCCTGTACTGTTTCTGGAGAAATTAAGAAATGCAAATAACCTGGACAGATTAACAGCACCCGAAGATAACTAGCAGGATACAAAGAAACAGCACCTTTCACTATGAGGAGGTGGTGTATTCCTCCAGGCAAACAAAGAAACAGGACAGAGTCAACATCTGTTTCATATAACAGCTTGGCTGCTGAAAGAAGCAACCTTTAAAAAAAAAAAATGGCTTAGCTGACAATCCTCAAAAATCATTCAATCACTATTGCATGGGCTGAAGTAAATGGGTAAGTGAACACAACTTGCACTTTTCTACACAACCCTCACCACCTTCTGAAGAAAAAAGTTGTCTTGTCTTTAGAGGAAAAAAATAAAGTGCAAACAAAAATCTTCATGAACTTTCTTTCTGATTGACAACTAGCAGCAAATACTGAAGCGTAAAAGACAGCTTACTGCTTTTTAGCTTTTGCCTTTCCGAGTATCAACGGGGAAGACAAGACTGCCAAAGAGTTTACTGGGTGGGGAAACGACTCAGACATAACTCATTAGACTATCAGAAGGAGAAAACAAGTCATTTGACAAAACCAATTGTGATTCCAGAATTCAGTTAGGGAAAGAAAACGGAATATTATGATGTCTGAATCCTCATCAATTCATGGTAACAAACCAAATGTGTTAAGAAATGAAAAATTTCCTCTTTGGGCTCTATCAATGTGCAAATGCAATTTCAAAATCAAGAGAAAAATATCTCCAAGTGCATCTGTAGATTTAAGAACTGGAAATTTCTAAAAGGAAAAATTACCAGAGCTGTAAGATCACTGAATTGGGACTGGTGCTTTCAACTCAACTAAATGCCAGATGCTTCATTCACCTTAGTAATGTGGTTACAATACATAAAGCCAAACAGAATGAAAGCAATTAAGAGACATGATAGAAGAGATTTTTCAGGTGGAAACTGAAACCAAAGGGAAAAGTGATAAGGTAGATGGGACAAAAACATTTAATATTAACACGTGGGTACTGCCAAAAACTATGTGAGGCTGCTAACCCAAAGACTCTGAGGAGGTCCCTTCCCTGTGACTTTTCAGTTTAAACAGGTGTAACAAAATAAAAATAGAAATTTAAAAAAAAAAAAAAAAAAGGAAGATCATCTTGTCCACAAGGGAGCAAGGCATGACCGCAAAGAGAAAAGCAATCAATGCGTGATTTGGGTTATTTCTCGAGCCTTTGGGGACAAGGCTTTATTGAAAGGTGTTTTTTTGAGGGGGTGAGGGTGAGGGAGGGGAAGGGTGTAATTATAATATAAATCTTCCAAAAATGTTAGCTATGGGCCAGGCGATTTCTAAGTAGCTGACTTACGTTAATATAGTCCTCACAAATGGTTATACATAATGCAGGAACTATTATTACTATGTTTTACAGATAAGGAAGCAGAGATACAGGAAAATGGACTCGCCTAGAATCCTACAGAATGGCTGGGCTTCCTCTAATAGGAAGAAGGGAAATTTGCTGAAAGATTCATCTTTCTGTCTTTTCAGGATCCTGCTAGGTGTCTTGCACAACATCCAGAATAATAAAGACCACAAGACAAGCAGAGTAATTAATTAAAACTAAAAAAGGATTTAGATTAGTTTCAACAAAAACCTCCCAAATGAAAGAATTTACAAGAAAAACAAATCCACTGAGCAATACTACGGAACATCCTTTGTAGAGATCAGAACAGCCGTGCTGGATGGTATTAAAAATCCCTTCAAGTACTGAGGGGATTAACCCAGGAATTCGTTCTAGGCCTGTAAATAGCAATATTTGGCTTTACTCGAGGAGAGAAGTACACAAGAGTCTCCCCTTGTGTCCAATAGCTCGTCCATGCAAGGACTATGCATCTCTTGCCACTGTAACTGCCACTTTCTAGAACTCAGCCTGGGCATACCAATATGTACTTAATAAATATCTGTTGAATAAATGAAATAAAAAGAATAAAAATATGAAAATGATGTGTTTGTATAAGCCTCGAGATAGACTGGACGGTTGAGACTGTGACTGATTCAGAAGCCAGTCTTGAAGAGATGGGAAGGGAAGCAGGACTCTAGCAGTGAGAGTCAGAACTCGAGGTGTACAAGAGTTGGACTTGAGAGTCAGAAAATCAATGATAGAAGCAGCAGCAGGTAACACGTGGAAGCACTTCTCTTGTTCCAGGCACGGGATAAAATGTGCTATGTAGAGAGTAACTGGTTAAGTGCTTCAGATGGACATCCACCTCCCCCAAATAGCCTTGATCAAGTCCCTCAGTCTCTGTGCCTGGCTGTCCTGTGTCTCATTATCTGTGAGACAGTCCTAGCACCTACTCATTAGGCATGAAGCTGCAAAAGTGAAATGAGAACTTCACTGGAGGGAAATGGAAATAAGCAAAACATTACAAAAAACATTTAGAATTTCAATTTCACATAAATATAGGCATCATCAGTGCAGCCTGGTGGGTGTGAGAGCTAACTCGAGGAAAGCAAGTCATTCTCAAAACAGTGAAAATGGAGCTTGTCCATATACCACCAGGCTGGGCTGATTATGTCTATATTTGTGTCACCTCTTACCTTGAACTTACCCCCCCAACACACAATTTCATTTTCTTTTTTTTTTTTAAAGATTTTATTTATTTATTTGACAGAGAGAGACACAGCGAGAGAGGGAACACAAGCAGGGGGAGTGGGAGAGGGAGAAGCAGGCTTCCCGCCGAGCAGGGAGCCCGATGCGGGGCTCGATCCCAGGACCCTGGGATCATGACCTGAGCCGAAGGCAGACGCTTAACGGCTGAGCCACCCAGGCGCCCCCACAATTTCATTTTCAAAAAAATTTCATTCCTTTCAAATATTTGTTTTCATGAATGTCTCCATAATCAAATCATGAGTTTCTTTTCTTTTCTTTTTTTTTTTTTTAAAGATTTTATTTACTTATTTGACAGAGAGATACACAGTGAGAGAGGGAACACAAGCAGGAGGAGAGGGAGAGGGAGAAGCAGGCCTCCCGCCGAGCAGGGAGCCTGATGCGGGGCTCGATCCCAGGACCCCGGGACCATGACCTGAGCTGAAGGCAGACGCTTAACCATCTGAGCCACCCAGGTGCCCCCAAATCATGAGTTTCTTGAAGACAGAGAATGTATTTTAAATATCTTTCATTCTCAACTCCTAGAATCATGCTTGATATACAACTGTGCTAGAATGATTGCACGAATGGTAGGTTACCACACGAGAAAAATGTGAGTGAAAATTTTAAGAGTTTTTAGGTGAAAGATGTAGGAAACACTCTCCTAAGAGAAAGTTGATGAGAACATAGAACTATATATGTATATGCTATACATACAAGTTATATATAAGTTATATATATAAACAAAGTTTCTTACTAAGATCTCCCAAAAGTGACTTCCATTTAACTCCACTGGTCACTGTTAATTCATTTCATTCCATTCCGTACTAGATAAGGAACACAAGTTCATGCCTCTTCGTATTTTGAACAAGTGAGAAATTTAACTTAAGGTTGAAAGCGGGATGATGGAGAGCCTTAGAACCATCTGAGAGCGGTACTCCTCCTGGCAGGGAGGAGCAAGGGTCATGCCAATCTCTTGAATTACCCCTACGGTAAGCAGAGCTATCAGCATTCCCTACGTCAGTGACGTTGTGGCACTCAGTATTGCTATTTCTGCCATCTATCTTCTTGAATTTCTCCCTTGAGTTCAAGATTTTTCCCTGGATTCACACAACCTGATTGGACTTCTAAGAAACCCTCTACTGGTATATAAAGGTTTCATATCTTCACACATTGACCCTAAAACACTCCACTCTTTCCTCCTGAAATTTTCACTCAAGCTACTGCCTCTCAAGCAACTTGGTTTCAGTTGGTCACACATCTTCCTAGTATGTACCTTATATTTGGATGAGCTTCTTATCACATAAGATACACCCTGAATCCTAGGAAAGCTACACTCTTCCCATGGGTTAGCCTACTTTTCCTGCCTTCTGAGGTGAGACAGAGCCTAGTGTGCAGTCCTCTTCCAGACAGAGTAGCCCCTCAAAAAAATATTTTTAAATAAAGAACTTAGTGAAGGCACAATTAGGTTCTACTCAGAAAAATCACTTTCTCCTTGAAACAGTCTCTTGACTGGAAATAGAATGACTAAAATTGAGGGGGTAGAATACTGCATGCCAAACACATCCTCATTAGCCCAGAACTCATGTACCTGCACCTGTAGTCCTGGAAGTTTCACCTTTTACCTATATCTCAAACTATCACAGAATAACCATCACACGAACTAAAACGTTGCACCAAGCTCTATGGTATTCTCTTCATTGCAATGTCCATTACTGCAATTGTTAGGGCAGAGGTTTTTCAGCAAAATTAAACCTTGCTTGGGAACAGACAGATTCCCACCTTATACACCCCTGTCCTCTAATTTTTCCTTTATCGTATTGAATTTCAGTGTTACAGTGGCACAGAGTCCAGGCTACAAAAATTCCCTGAAGCGTTCACGTCAATTGTCCAGACACATTCACTATCTGTATCATCCAGCTAACATCCATAATAAACGCCTTTATCAATTAATCAACAGTTTCTTACACCTGGAGGGGGTTCAATAAAAGTTTTGTGTCTAGCCTAGTAATAACATCCTTAATGAAGTATCAACCACACTTAAAACCAATAAAATTCTCAAACCATATATTTTGTTCCCATGGACTTTTACAATATATCCTCTGACTATAATTCTCTGGTCACTGAGAAGCAGAGTCACTAGAAACCACAAAGTAATATTAAAATATTCAACCTAAAAGAGCAGTCTTTTAAAAATTTTTATGTAGAAAAATGATTCCATGCTAAAAACACTCATGCTTTAGAATTTTTGTAGTCATATGACAAAATCAAATGCCTTAAAGGATAAACCAGAATTTATCAGCCATGGTTGATTTAAATATTAATGCTATGAAAGTCAAAGGGAGCTATACAAAAAGACTGGCAGAAGTAAACCTGTCCTAGATACAGCTCTTTAAAACACCTGAGAAGATGAGCTAATACATTAGGGAGATAAAAATAAGGTGGCATCAAACACTATTAAAATGGCATAAAGTTTGTGTTTCAATTGCATCAAGTTAAAAATAGGTCAGTTAGAATGAACTTAGGAAAAAAGAGGGGGGGGAAGGTCAATATCACAAAGTGATTAAAGAGATGGAAGAGAACTTTCTTCTAAGTCATTAAACTCACCAATATGATCCTGAACTTCAGAGCACTTACCATTTGCCTGTGCTATTAGAGAATTTAGTAGGTTCACTGAATTGACTGATTTCTTTGTTAACCTATTTACATGGGTTAAGACCCTAACGGACATAAAGCACAACCAAAAAATCCCAGACAGAGAGTGTAATGAAAGACTGAGAGATGTATAGTTTGGGGCACAGCCTAACCAATAAATGTGCTTGGCCAGCAAAGAACCCGCTGGCAAAGATTTATTATCGGAACAAATACATTCTAAAAAGATCGAATACGATAAAACCTGGAGGATGAATACAAACTACTCTAAAATATAGTTCGTTGCCCTGCATAATGTATGGCTTATCTTTCTGTTATATTAAAATTTTCTTCATACTTTTCGATCAGGAATAAATGTTTTGAACAAATAAAACCAAAGAATATGTAGTGTATGAAACAGAACCACTAGCATGGTTCTCTAATTAAAAGAAAAAAAGCTTATTACTTAGAACTCTTCAACAACCTTTAAAACATATATAAAGAGAAAAACGTATCTCTATTACCAAGGGAAAAGGTAAAAATGAGTCACCTGCTAGAATAACAATTTTTTAATTACATTTAACATTAATACCGAATTAGCACAAATTTAAGCCAGACACAGAAAGGATTTTAAATGTTATACCTCCAAGTTCCTTTACATTCAAGATGGCATTCTGGAATGGCACTGCTTTTATACTAAAACCTAAAATTAAACAAAAACATAAAAAAGGAATTAGCAGCTTTTCTTTTAAAAATGCATAAAATGCTCAAAGCCTTTTTTAGGCTGACTAAGAGCTACTTCTCATAGCTTTGTATTTATGCAGGAAACAATTCAAGACACATTGATAACACATTATCCTCTTCAAATTTTCAAAACATAGTTGATTATTACAGCAAAATCTAACACTTTTCCAAAATACTGCCCTATTCTTTAATATGTTATGTAACTTGTAAATTTTACCAGTAGTGAGAAAGAAATTTGGAAGTACAGAGAAACTTCAAAGAAAATATTAATCTATGAGGACCTTTGCATCTAATTCCTAAAGTTAATTGTCTCTCACATATAACTAAGCAACTCTAGAGAGTAAGGTAACTAAATTACAACCATCTTATATTACAATTACATAGGTTTATGTCATAGTTTTAAGAGCATGGTTAATATCATACATATATTTAAAACTGCACCTGTAATTGTCTATTTATGTACATTTTATAATACATGCAGTAAGTGATTTCTATTACAATATATATTCAGAGTATAGTTTTTTTTATTATATATTTAGGACTTAACTATTATCATTCAAGTCATGATTTACTTCAACATATCTGGTTCACAGGTTTTAGTATAAAAGCTTAGCAGTTACAACATACATGCTTATATACCTACACACATACACCAACAAATACACTATTTCTGAAAGAATCCACAAGAAACAAACTAGCAAGGATTCTTGGGACAACTGGGGACATGGAGGTCTTAAATATAAGATTCTTGTTTATTAAATATAAGATTCTTTTTGTTTCATTTGAATGTTTTGCTATATACAAGGACTTTTTTTTTTTTTTTTAAGATTTTATTTATTTATTTGACAGAGAGAGACACAGCGAGAGAGGGAACACAAACAGGGGGAGTGGGAGAGGGAGAAGCAGGCTTCCTTCGGAGCAGGGAGCCTGCTGTGGGGCTCGATCCCAGGACCCTGGGATCATGACCCAAGCCAAAGGCAGATGCTTAACGACTGAGCCACCCATGCGCCCCTATACAAGGACTTTTTCAATTAAAAGCCCTACTAATTTTTTTTAAGATTTTATTTACTTGTTTGACAGACACACAGAGAGAAAGGGAACACAAGCAGGGGGAGTGGGAGAGGGAGAAGCAGGCTCCCCGCCAAACAGGGAGCTCAATGTGGAGCTTGATCCCAGAACTCCAGGACCACGACCTGAACTGAAGGCAGATGCCTAACGACTGAGCCACCCAGGTGCCCCAAAGCCCTACTAATTTTTAAAAGTTAATTTATTCAGTCATTTCCAACCACCTAAGTAATCTAAGGTTTTACACATTAGTATGTGCAATTTTAAGATAATTTCTTAGAAAAGGGATGATGACTTAACACTATCAGATATAGAAATACTTTTAGTTGAAGCAAATTATGAAATGATAGGTGCCTAGAAAGGTAAAAAAATACACTGTATGCTGTGGATAAAGAACAATTCTTTTACATGGTTCTGCTTTACTGTATAAAAACAGAAGTCAGTATGTATCTTTTTATATTCTGCCCTATTACTACCACTCTTTTGCTGTATGTTGTCCTAGCACTTTAAAATTCTATAGTATCTTCCACTTCAGGCAGTGAATATCACCTAATGGTTAAAAAAGGACTTTGGAGTCAGAATTAGGTTCAAATCAGCTCTGTGACTGTGGGCAACCTACTAGCCTTGGCTTTCATCGGGAATGAAGAATCTGATAGAACCTACCTCATGTAGTTGTTATAAAAATATATAACGTATGTATTATGTTTATCACAGTGCCTGATACAAATAAGCATACAATATATGATTGCGAGCATTCTCTATCAATTGGCTCTGTATTGATGATTTCACCATTAGCTATGCATGTCTCTTGCCT
The DNA here is from genome assembly GCF_004348235.1 of Phoca vitulina. Lineage (NCBI taxonomy): Eukaryota > Metazoa > Chordata > Mammalia > Carnivora > Phocidae > Phoca > Phoca vitulina. The sequence goes on from NW_022589786.1 coordinate 958,133, forward strand.
GCCTGAATACATTACAGACTCTTAAGAGAAATCCTGGGGGCTTATTTATTAATCTAAATACTTAGTTGGAGCTACAGATATTACCACTGAATGAAAAGTACCGTTATTAGAGTGACAGAAGTGTGAACAGTTGAAATTTGTGGTATAGAATGTGAATGTTCATTGGGCCCTCTAGGAATCTTCCAAAACATACCCCTCCTGTGTGGGTTTTATGCAGACTGACGACACAGTCACCACAGCGTTACGGTTAATGGTGCATGCAGTCACTGAATCTTAGTAAAATAGCAGAAGGAATGAGGAGGCAGCCCCATGTGGCTGAAGCACTGGCATGTACTTGAGCCTGCAGAAAAAGCCTCTCCAGGTGTCTGGCCTCTGGGAAATTAAGGAGAGTCAGTGCCAATCACAATATTCCTGCTGGCACCGAAATTTGCCTGCAGGAGACGTGGATGTTTGAATGTACCTACCTACCTCACAGGGGTGTCATATGGATTAAAGGGCAATGATTGTGAAATCCTGAAAACAAAAAACTCTATGCAAACGCTCAACAGTCTATTAGTGGTTATGTTCAGGACAACTCCAGTATGGATTTTCCAGAGAAATGAGAAAGGCCCCAACTTTGAAAAAGACACAGTTATGGAGTACATCAGTGATATTTAATTTGCTGTGATTCTTAAAAGCTGACAATATGCAGGTGCCCAAGGAAAGGAAAAACCTTCCAGAAATTGCTGCGCCCATATGCAAAGTACGACTTTTGAAATTTATAATCCAACAGGCAGATTATATCATTGTTACCCTCTTTAACCCTCACAGATACAATAAATTGACTGCAAAAATGTCCTCAAATGTTCACGCTAAGCAAATGTTATTTATAGGCATATAAATGTTTCTGCAGAATACACACGTTTTCTCTCCAAATAGAACATGTGTGGCTAGATTTATACTGCAAAGGTATATACAGCCTTCCATTTTGCTGTCTTCACATTTTTACAGTATAGCCGTGGTAATGAATGTTCAGAGGACAAAGTCTACATAATCAGTCTAGGAAATAAGAAAAATGTACTACACATGGAAGAGAAACAATTTTTAAAAAAATTTTAGTCATTCTAAATGTTTGCAAGGATTAAAAAGAATTAAAATTTAAAGCTACACTTTCAGTTCACCAGAAGGGCAACCAAGAAGGGTGACTATCAGATCAACTCTTATTTATTCCTTTATATTGGGTTAGATGAGGTCAAAGGAAGGAGGGAGAAATATTAATATTTAGTGGGATATAATGGTCAAACCATCAAAATACCTTTCTCAAAGGTTGCTTTGAGGAATAAAAACCACCAAGATAGCATAGGGTCCAAAGACAGAATAGCTGGGTTCCAATTCTGGCTCTACCGTTATCAACTGAACAAGTAACTTAACCCCTCTGTGCCTCAGTTTCCTCATGTGTAAAGGAGAACAGATGGCACTCAGTGCTATAAAGTGTTGAGTAAATAAAGCTAAAATTTCAGAATACTAACAGTCAACAGCTGACTACTACAGGCTTTAAATTTCTCCCGGTCAAGATCACATGCGGTCTCAAGGTCTGATATATCATGAAAGCAGTGGTAAAAATTAAACCTACAGAATGAAAACATTTGAGGACTTTTATAGACTAAACATCTAGCATCTTCCATAGCACTTCCTTTCCCTCTCTTAATTCCAGTCAACAAAGCCTGTCAATTCCATCTATAAAATAGTTCTCAAATAGGTCCACTTCTCTCCATAACTCTGACCAAGCCACCACCACGATCTGGACAACTTCAAGAGCCTCCTAACTCAACGCTCTGCATCTAGCATTGGCCTGCTCAATCAACTCCACGCATCAGCAGGAGTGACCGTCTTGCAATTCACACCTGTTCACACCACTCCCCTGGCTAAAACCTACAGGTAGCTTCTCCCTACTCAGGGTATAGTTCAAAACATCCAACAAGGCTCGACCTGGTCTGGTTCTTCTTTCCTTTCCCAGGCTTATTTTGTATCATTTCCCCCTCATTTTCGTCTTCAGTTCTTAAAACAAGCTATGTCCTTTCCAACTCGGGGCCTCTGCACATTCTGCTCCGTCGGTGCCCTTTGCCCCTCTGGCCAAGTCTTCATCCTTCAGGTGCAGTTTTAACTCCACTTCATCAGGCAAGCTTTCCATGGCGTTCCTCAAATCGGGTGATTTTGGGGGATCCATGTTCTTCCAGGACTCAGTACGTCTATGTAATTTTCAGTGATAATTACGTATCAGTTTCTTTGTTTTAGGTCTGTCCCCCAGTTAGACGGCAAGAATCCCTACCAGAGAAAGGCTGTGCAGTATATCCTGTATGCCAGTGAGAGGCACATAATATGATCGCAGTATTTCTTTAAAGACCTATGCTAAGGGTTTTTATTTATTTCCTGATTTAACTGTCACAACAATCCAAACATCCCAGTACTACTATCGAGGAGGAAAGTGAGCCAGAAATACTACTACTGGGTACCATCTTCACAACTTCACCCCAGGCCTTGTCACCAAAGCTCTATACCTCCTCTGGACACCAACAAACTGATCGATTCACAGGATTCTGTCTAATTTTTAACTAAATACTGGTGAAACTGATTGTCAAAACACACACACACCTAATAAACCCACTATTCTGCCTCTTTATAAATAATTTAATATGAAGAACCAAAGTAAAGTGTTCTCGGGAGGCACACTACAATGCCTTATTAATGGAATAAAAACAGCCTGAGTTCAGAAAGTACTTTTTCATTGGCATTAACAAAACCAGGAACTTAGTAGGGGAGAGAAATATCCATCTCGGACATGACACTAGGCTTGATCACTCTTCCTTGTCCACAAAATAGGCATCCTCTGATGCTCTCCACAGGTAGTCAGTGTACTGATGTCCTAGAAGTCCTAGCCACAGCTCTGAGACTCACCAGCCACATTTTTTCTTGACCTTGAATCCCTCATCTGCAAAATGAGTAGACTAGATAAGCTCCTTGAGGTTTCTTCTAGCATTACGTTTCCATTATTTATATTAAACAAGAAAGAGGAAATGACAGTAACAACGGAGTCAATCATCAATGGCCTCTAGTATTTGGCTGAAGGCCTCGTGGGCAGGTCTCCCCAGACCCCACTCAAACAAGTCAATGGCTGAAGCCTAAGTTACGCAGTCATTTTTTCCTGGCCTCTCTAAGCTACATTAGTAAGACGGAAACCTCCCCTAAGATTTAACCCCAGAAATTTTAATAAATATATGACTTAGTAACTCTTTGGGGAAATAATTGTTTGCATAGACTTTCAGTTTTTGTCTTTTAGTCCTTAAATTCAGCAAAACCTGTGATACGAGGGAGATGGATGTGACATTTTTTATGCAGGGAAAGCCTTCCTGGAATTGTAACAAAATTAGTTTGGGGAGTGAGGCTAGTCTATTTTTACTCATTTGTGGAACACATGAGTATCTTATTCGGATCTACAGACCAACTACCTCCCCACCCCCCATCACATAAGTCTGCACACTTGCACATGGATACTTTGTGTGTACTTCGGAAATCCCTGGGTCACTTTAAGGACTGTTGAAGGCAAAGGCATTCCACAGATCTGGTGGCCTTGACTTAGACCCAGGGCATGATTTATGCCATGGTAATTTTGTGACATTTGGACAATTCTTCCAGTCTAGTGAGATTCTTCTAAATATGATTTCAGTATCCTAAAAACAAATTTAATCCACCGGCATTTATTAAACAATCCTTTAGCAGATAACAAAATTAGACTTTCTAACTTGTTTCTCTTGTTGACTTAACACATATGCAGCAAATAACTTAAGTTTCTAAAAACACCTCATTCAATTTTTCATGGGTGTTTTCTACATTTCTTTCAAATTATCACGACTTTTTTCTATTTTAACTGAATGGCATACCACCCGACTTTTTTCCAAGTGTAGTAATAAGTATCCATAGAGGAGATCTTCAACCTTTTTCAATTCCAGGTGCTCAGCTTTCTCCAGGTTACATCACTGTATTATCCCAAGCCTTTAAACTCCATTCCTCTAGTTCAGAGTCTCTGTGTAATCTACAAGGTTAACAACCCTTTTATACAAATTCCTCATGCATCTTCAGTCAAGGAATTCACTCGGGACAGAGATCACTTTTGTTTCTCGACCAAGGTGCAAGCTTTCCAGAGATCACTTTTGTTTCTTGACCAAGGTGCAAGCTTTCCAATCACTCTCTGGAGGGTTTCTTGGCCCTTTAAGTTTTGACAATTTAAGTATCTTCTAAAAATTATGACAAAGGTAAAAGATTGCTGAAGTTAACCATCCAATAAAGTTTGGACTCCCTTTGCTTCTGAAGAAAGGGCAGACATTCTTGTCTTGCTAAAATTGGATGGACATACCTCTCTTGTGATGCTTTTGAGAAGCAAATTCTCAAAGGTAGATTCTCTTTTCAGTCGTTCCCAACTCTTCCAACAAATATTTTACTTTTAATTGGCTTGCTATCAAAACATTATAAAGAAATAATTTAAAATAACAAAATTTCACATATAATTCAGCTGTATCAAAGCACAGCTATTTTTATATTCTTTTCTCACTTTTCATTCAAAAGCCATTTAATTTTAAAAACAAATGTAAATTTTCTTCAACAGAAGACTATTTCTCCAATCTATAATCTTTTCAATGGAGGTACTAGAATTTAATTAATAAACTCCCTTGCTATAGGATGTTTAAAGTTTTAGTTATACAAGTGTTGCCAGAATCACTTTGTGTGTATTGTTTCTTTGAAATTATGTGCTTAAGTTCTCAGTGGCATAATTACTAGGTGAAAAGATGTGAATATTTTGGTAACCTTTGATTTATATGAATAATTGCTTTCCAAGAAAAGGGACAACACCAATCACAATGCCACCACGAATGCATGCTACCATAACCTTACCAAGCATTGGGTCTTATCATAAAGAAAAAACAATATTGGTAAATTTGAGTATAAAATTAACATCTTTCTTGTTTATTCTCTAGTCAAGTTGAATTTCTGGCCAAGTGGAACCTTTCCCATTTATTTCTTTGCCATTAATTCTTTTCATGAAATATCTCTTTTAATTCATTTATCGATTGCATTCTAGATACTACTTGTAAATATGATTGACTTCTCCAAGTGGGACAGCCATAAACTCTAATACCTGTTACAAATATTTCTCAACATTATTGTTTTCTTCTTACATTTGTCTTGTTTATAAACATTTAGAATTACTGGAAAACTGACTTAAGGCCCTTGGTCTCTTCCTTCATGAGTCATTCTCCTTACTCTCCTGCAGTTGTTCTTCCATCTTCCACATTAAATGTTCACATGCACCAGTGGCTTTCTCACTTCATTTTTCCCTCTAGTTATCTTTTCTTGCTGTTAGGCTCTGTCATTTATTTTAGGACCTTCCTTCCACCTCCTTTGTTCTTCAGTTACATACACACACCCCGCTGATCCAAACAAACGAACAAACAAACAAAAAGAACCAGGAAGTAGGTTTGAACACACCAGCCACGCTTATCTGGAACTCCAGTGGGGACTGGTTTTTGTAGGTCCACTGATAACTTAAAATCAGCCTGCTTGGCTCTTTTCTACTGCCTTTCTTTCCCCCTTCCTCTGTCATCGCTAATTAGTTTCTCCAACCTCTTACCTACCTTCATTAGCTACAGTGAACACACAAGACTCAACCAGTAAGCATCTCTCCCTTCCCTCCTATATCCTTCTTCAGGCCTCTCATTCCCAAGCCAGCCCTTCCTTCATCATGATGGAGCCCTTTCACTGAGTCATACGGAACCTCAGCTTTGTTAAGAATAAGAAAAGTCTTCTCTAGGCTCCAACATTTTCTTGCACTTTTCCATCCTCCTTATGCTAGCCAACAGAACTTTTCCTTTCCCTAATAGTGCCACCCAGGACAAGTGTGCATTCCTTATAATGCTTTTGGACCACTTCACCATAGTCACCTCTTAATAATTTCCCACCTGAAGTTGTGGCATCTGCTTATACACAGACCTCTGCATTTCCATTTATCAATTTTCAGGGAGTCTGGTAATCTATCTGAATGAATTCAATACTTGGCTAACGTTTATCCACCACACTCTTCCTGCTTCTATTCTTATGGACAACATTCTCCAAATTAATGATCAAGATATCCTCCAAATTTTCATATCTCCAAGATTACTGGCTCTAATTCACATGTGCTGTCTCTAATTCACTGATACAAAGTTGTAGATTCCATCGAATTTTCTACATAGATGATTGTGTCATTTGCAAATATAGTTTTACTTATTCCTTTCCTTTTCTTTTTCTTGCCTAATGCCCTGTTAGAATCTCTGCTACAATGCTGAATCTAAGTGTTGAGAACAGACATCCGTGTCTTCTTATTCTTGATCTGAGAAGGAAAGAATTCTTTCATCATTAAGAATGACAGTAGCTGTAGGGTTTTCACAGATGCCCTTTAACAGTTGTGAAAATTCCTTTTTGTTCCTATTCTGTAGTTTTATCAGAAACTGAGGTTTTTTTGTTTGTATCTGAATCACATTTTTTAAATTTGGTATTATGAATTAAATTTTATTGATTTTTTTTGAGTGTGAAATCAACCCTGCATTCCTAGGATAAATGTCACTTTGTGATATATTAGATTTGCTAAATTTATATTTATGCTTTTTTGCATCTGTATTCATGAGAGATACTGCTATGTAGTTTTCTTGTAATGTCTTCGGTTCTGGCATTAAACTTACTGGTCTTACGCAAGTTGGGAAGTTTTCCATCTCTTCAATTTTCTAGATGGTATTATGTAGCATTGGCATTATTTTTTCATTAAAATTTGATAGAATTTACCAGTGCAGCTGACAAGAGTTCAAGTTTTCTTTTTTAACTAAGATTTCATTTCCATTAAATACAGATCTGAGTTTTCTATTTCTTCTTAAATGAGCTTTGATGGTTTGTCTTTCAAGGAATTTTTCCATTTAAGTTGTCAAATTTATTGGTATAAAGTTGTTTATACTATTCTTTTTAATATTTATAAAACCTACATTTATGTAACTCCTCTTCATTCCTGATATTAGTGTCTGAATATTTTTTCCTGATCTATTTGGGTAGAGTTGCAAATTTCATTCATCTTCTCAAAGAACCAGGCTTTGGTTTCAATGATTTTCTCTTTCCTTTTGCTTGAGTTCCACTTTACTTTGGTCTTTAGTATTTCTTTTCTTCTGCTTACTTTGTTTTTAATACATTCTTCTTTTAGTTCATTAAGGTAGTAACTGAGGTCACTGATTTGAGGCTCTTCTGTTCTAACATAGATGCTTAGTGCTGTTAAGTTTCCTCTACAGCCCTGCTTTGGAGGCATCCCACAAATTCTGATGTGTTATATGTTCATTTGGTGCAAAATGCTTTATAATTTCCCTTTGGGTTCTTCTTTGATCCATGGGTTATTTAGAAGTAATTTGGTATCCAAATATTTGGGGATTTCCTCAGAAATCTTCTTGTTATATTGATTTCTAATTCAATTCCACTGTGATTTGAGAACATATTTAGTATGACTTGAATCCCTTTAAATTTACTGAGACTTGTATATCCTCGAATATGGTCTAATTTAATTAATTTTCCACATGCACTTGAGAAGAACGTCTTCCACTGTCAGAGTGTTCTATAAATGTTAATCAAGTCAAGTTGGCTGATATTGAAGTAGACTTTTCAAGTCTACTCTATCTTGGCTAATTTTCTTCTTACATGTTCTGTCAATAATTGAGAGAGTATTAAATTCTGACATGTGGGTTTGTCTATTTCCCTTTAAATTCCGTCAGTTTTTACTTTGTGTATTTTAAAGCTGTTAACAGTTATATAAATGTTTAGTACTCCTATGTTCTCTTGATTAAATGCTCTCATTATAAAATGAACTTCTTTATTCCCAGCGTTATTCTTTGCTCTAAAATCTACCTCTTCTGATAACATAGCCACTCCAACTTTCTTTTGACTCCTGTTAGCATGATACATCTTTTTCCAACCTATTTGTGTCTTTAAGATTTGTCTCAAGTCAGCATAGAGTTGGGTCCTATTTCTTGTTTTTTATTTAATCTAATCTCAATCTCAGTCCCTTAATTAAGTCTAGACAATTTACATTTAATTTGCTTATTGATGATTAGGTTTGAGTATATCACCCTAGTACTTGTTTTCTATTTATTCCATCTATTCTTGTTCCTTTTCTTTCTGCCTTTTTTGGATAATTTTTGATAATTCCATCTTACCTCATTTGTTGCCTTATTGGTTAACACTGTTATTTTAGTGGTTATAATAGTACATCTCTTATCATAGTTCATCTACCTTCAAGTGTTATAACCACTCTACATATAAGAACCTTACAGTGGTATACTTCTTTTTACACTATGACTTTTATGCCATTATTCTCCTGCATTTTACTTCACGTATGTTATAAACCCCACATTTTTTAAACAATTATCTTATAAAGAGATTTAAATAAGAACTAAATCTTATATAACTACCCCTGTAGTCACCATTTCTGTACTTTCCATTTCTTTGTGTAAATCCAGACTTCCATCTGGAATTATTTTTCTTCTGCCGGAAGGACTTAACACTTCCTTTAATACTGGAAAAAGTATAACAAAAGTGTAATAAAAAGGTATAATGAAAAAGTCTTTCTCTTTTTCCAAGGTATTTTTGCTGGGTATAGGTTGATAAATTTTTTTCCCTTTAGTATTTTAATGATGTTGCCCCACAGTCTTCTTGTTTGCGTTGTTTCCAGTGAGAAACACTGGAATCTGATGTCACTCTTATCATGGTTCTTTTGTAACATCCATTACCTCCTTTTAAGATTTTCTTTGTTTTATCCAAAGTTCTCTAGAGAAACAGACCAATAGGAGGTATATGTATACATAGATTTATTTTAAGGAGTTGACTCAATTATGGAGGCTGGCAAAGTCTAAAATCTGCAGGGTAGGCCTGGTAGGCTGGAGAAGCAGGAAAAAAGTCCAAAGGCCACCTGACACACATTTCCTCCTTGCTGGAGGGTGGAATGGTGGTCATCTTTTGTTCTATTCAGGCCGTCAACTGATTGGAGGAGACCCACTCACATTATAGAGGGCTGTCTGCTTCACTCAAAGTCCACTCATTTAAATATTCTCATCCAAAACACAAACATCCAGGATAATATTTGACCAAATACCTGAGCACCTTGGCCCAGCCAGGTTGACAACATAAAATTAATCATCACACTTTATCACTGGTTTTGAGAAACTTTATTATATGTCTTCATTGTAGCTTGTTCTTATCTCTTTCTTGAGGTTTAATGGGCTCCTTGGATTTGTTGTTGATAGTTTTAAGTTTAAATACATTTTAGACCTTATTTCTTCAAATAGTTTTTTCTGTCCCTTTCTCCATCCTTTACCTTCACAGACTCCAATGACCCATGTTTGGGGACTTGAAATTGTCCCACAGTTCATGCTGCTCTTTGCACTTTCCATTTTCTTCTCCCTCCCTCAACACTATAGACAGTCTCTAATACTAATGGCCTTCAAGGTTACTACTCTTCACTTCTGCAATGTGTAATCTGCTGTGAATCCTATCTGGTGCGTATTTTCACCTCAGATATTGTAGTATTTACCACCAGAAATTTTATGTGGGTCTTTTAAAAATTTTCCATGTCTCTACTTAACTGTATGAACTGACAGAATTCAGTTATAGTAACAGCTTTAAGTCTTTCTTTGCTAATTCCTTTGTGTCAGTTTTGAGTCAGATTCAATTGATTTTTCTTCTCATTATAAATCACGTTTTCCTGCCTTTTTCATGGCTGGTAATATTTTAATGTCCAACATTGTGAATTTTGCCATAAGTGCTGGGTAATTCTGTTTTCTGTAAATCTCCTGCAACTTTGTTCTAGGATGCATTAAAGTTAGTAGGAAACTGAGCTTTTGGTTTTGTTAATATGATTTCCTAGGTGAGTCTAGAGCAGTGCTCAGCTTTGGGCTGACTCCTAAGGCAAGACCCTCCTGAGTACTCTGCCCAGTACCTTGTGAATTATGACTTTTCCAATCTGGCTAGTGGGAACAGCCCTAACTTTTAGCCTTGTGTGAACAAGGCTAAGCACTGAGTATCCTGGATACTCAAGGGAGGCCCTCTGTTCTCTCCCTGTACAACTCTTTCCTCTCCGTTACTGTGTCCCATGAACCCCAGCTGCCTTGGTCTCTCCAACTGTTGCTCCATCTCAATGTAGGGAGTCTACTGAACTCCACCTCAGTTCCCCCTGGAAGCGTGCCATGGCCGAGGAGCTCTCTCAAGGCAGTAAGCTGGGGCAAATGCAGGGCTCAGCCCATTTGTTTCTCATCTCTCAGGGATGACTATGCTTTGTTGCTTCATATTCATGTTCTTGAAATCAGTTTCATATTTTGTCTGTCCCCCAACCTCTCCCCCCAGTTATTTCGAGTGAGAGGGTAAACCCGTTCCAATTATTCCTTCTTGACAGAATCAGAAATCCTCACTCATTCTTGCTATCACTGCCTCTGTTGAGCATCTTCATCTTTCCTTCCCTCTGACCACCACCCTAATACCTCTGCCCACCACTAGCATGCCCACACAGCACTTATCCTTTTATAAAAACAAATTTCCTGGACACTGCTTCCTCTATTGCTGTCTGCCTTCTTGAAAGAGTAGTCTTAGCTAAGGGGCCAAGGGTGAAAAGGACAGTCTATACACTGTAATTTCCTCTGCTTGCTCACCACTCCCTCATCACTCAGGTTTTGACTCTAATACTCTGCACTGAAACCGTTCACTAATGGCCATAATGTCACCACACCCAAAAGCCGTTCCTCAGACTTCAGACTGATGATTATTTAAGCCAATTATTTTGGCTTCTTATTCATATCTGACTATATGGTACCAAACAGAACAGCCTGGCTTAGAGTCCCTGTCTAATGCAGATGCTAGAATGTAAGCTCCAACATGTCTATTAATGCATACTCAGTGCCTAAATCAGTGGCAGTCATGTAATAGGTATTCAACAAATATGGGCAGAAGGAATGAAACATAGTTGGTGCTTAGCACCCTTCTTCCTTCTACCACCCATCATCCCTTGACAATCTCCAAACCCACAATTCAGTTGTCTGTCAAATCCAGATCCAAACTTTCTCTAGTCAGCTTGTCTTGTGGTATTTGGATCACTGTTGAAAGTACTGCCAATACCTCAAAAGTAGCATGTTCAAAGCCAAATTCATCATTTATCTTAAAATTGTCATGTTCTCCGTACTTTTTACAATTCACTCAATCACTAGGCTAGAAACTTAAGGCATACTTCATTCTTATCTCTTCCTTTCCTCGTATTACACAATATGACTGTCACTCTGACGGCATCAGTCATATCTGCCTCTAACTCTCCATCCCCACAATTACAGTCCCTACTGGACCCACTCTCCATGGTACACGTCTTAGAAGCTCCTTCACTGTCAGGTCACCACACACCCTAACCTCTGTGTCCTTGGCCTCAACCCAGTAAGATCTCTGTTCTCTGAATGCTTCCTATCCTTCCTCTCCTCACTCCACTCCTCTCTGCTCAGGTACTCATCATCACGAGGCCCTTCTCAAATGTAACATCCTCTATGCCTTCTTTGACTCCTCACATTAGAAATGACCCCTTTTAACTTTCTCATTTTCATCATCAAGTACAGCACTTACCACGCTGTCTTAGCCCCTCGCATGCAACAAGTATCAAATGTTTGTCATTAGAAAACTTATCTTCCTAACCTGGGTGTAAACTTCTTGCTGCCAGAGACCTCCAAAAAGGCCTCAAAAAGTCATTGTGCCTGGTTCAGGATAATGACAACTTACAGAAGCTTGATATCCAAAATGTTAGGCAACTTAACGTCTAATGTATCAGAAAAATCAACCAGCACACAATGTAACTATTGGTTCCAGTAAAAGGAACATGTTCAAAATTTAATAATGATATAAAACTTATAATTTACAAATAATTATAGTATTATTTACAGATAATCTTTTACATTACAATTCAAAACTGCTTTTCTAGCAAGAGTGCTTCTGATTTATACCTCTGGTTAAGTGAAGAAGACTATATTTTGTATTACTTTTACACATTTTGGGGAACGGTATTTTGCTTGGAAAAGAATTACTAAGTTAATAAGGTTTGTATAATTTCATAACCCATTTCTCCAAAGATATCCACAATTTTACCAACAATCAGCAAATACTACTCTCATCACAAATCCTAAGCCTTAGGCACAGCTAAACTTCATTTGAAGACTTGAACTGGCACCCCTACCTCGATCACTAGCTGTGTAACAATAGCCACATCTTTAAGCCTCAGATGATTTAAAGACAGAATCTGGAGGGGAAAAAAAAATCTTACCTGCCAGGTAAGGCCATTATAAGGCACACAGAGTTTTGATACTTTACGCAAAAACAAAATTCAAGTTACTATTGCCTCCTATTCACTCAAAAAACATCTGGATCTATGCCCAAAGCCTATGCTAGGTTCTGGGTATATACAGCCAAATAAAATGTGCTATCTCTGCCCTTAGGATTTTACACCCCAGGCTGGGGGACATAAATGTAGCCAGCAGTTTTGTAGGCACTAAATAACAGAAATATGGACAATGTACAGTGGGGGAGAAGGGAGAGCTCAGTTCTGTCTTGGAGAAAGGGAAAACAGGAATGGCTTCACATGAAAGGCCAGTCTTGAGCTCTGCTCACCCTCTGTCATCTCACCAATTACCATAAACACCTTCCTCTTTTCTTCATCCTTTATTTATTTTTTATTTTTTTTTAAGATGTACTTATTTGACAGAGGGTGGGGGTGGAGGGACAGAGGGAGAGAGAGAACCCCAAGCGGACTCCCCGCTGAGTGCGAAGCCTATTCCCAGGACCCTGAGATCATGACTTGAGCCGAAATCAAGAGCTGGCCACTTAACTGACTGAGCCACCGGGCAGACCTCTTTTCTTCATCCTTTAATGGTGCTGTCTCTATTGCTTTACAAGTCCACAGTTTCTCATCTACATTTCTAAAATCTGAAGAGCTCTAAAAACCCAACTTATCTGATGGTAAATCCTGACCCTAACTGAGGTAAGGCTCTTCTTGGTCATCAGTATTTTTCCTACTTGATAGGAAATCCTAGTTAATGATTCCATTACCCTCCTATCACCTAAACCAGGCCTTGAGTCATCTTTGGCTTCATTCTTGCTCACCGTTCAAACCTAATCAGCCACTAGGTGAGCTCTCACTCCCTCTTCCTTGTGGTGAGGGCCTGTTTTGCTCATTGTGGGATGTTTGGTGGCATCCTGGGCATCCACTCAACAGAAGCCAGTAGCCTCCTCCCCTACCTGTGACAACCCAAAGTCTCTCCTGATTGAGAACCACTGCCTAGACTGACTTCTTGGCCACGTCTAGAAACAACATAACCTGATCAGTGGTTCCTGCACTGACTCTCCTCCAGACAGGAGCTCTGAGGAAAGAAGATTCAGACCATCAGCTGAACCGTTTAGGGAGTGTATGACCAACACAAGTAGGCCAGAGTGACTCCTCAAGGGAGACTAGCACTCACTGAGCCTGAGATGAAGCTATTTTGTTACAGTACTAGAATTCCAGGTTTCAGTGTTAGTTTGTACTAATATTCTCCTGAGCTTGACTTGTCCAGTGGCATTGAAATATCCAACTAGAGAGATACAGGGTACAGAAATTTAATGCATCTAACCCCCTACTCTATTTTGAAAAACAGAACACCCCAAAATAAACTGACTGAAGCATTTAACCACAAAGAGAAGAGAGAGGTCCCACAAGTAGCATAAGAAACCAGAATATGTGAGGGGTGAAAAAGAGAAAGGGGTAGAACCCTGGCACAGTACCCACCTGTGGTCGACACGACGTTCTCGGGGCTTTCGCTGCAGAGCTTTGACAACAGACTGGTCTTGCCAGAGCCCGTGAGGCCTATGCAAACCAGGTCATATTCAGGTCGTGCGGGCGGTGGTCCCTTGCAGCAGAGTGCTCTAAAACACTGCCAAGAAAGGGGGAAAATGGGGCTCTTTTAAATAAGACAGGACACAAAGCTCAGTAACATTTATAATGACTAAGTATGAAGGAAATAACTTATTCATTATAAGGAGGAGAGGTAACTTCAAGGTGGAGAAACCCAGAAGACATCACCTTAAGTGATCAAAGTTAACGTCCCTAGGAACGAGACCTAGGTGGACCTCACGGCTCCCCTCCTGCTGCGACAGGCACCCTGTGAGGAGCATGACATCCTCGCTCAGCTTTCCTGCCAAAAATGCACAGCCTGAATCCAAGCATGAGACAATTTCAGACAAAACCACTCTGAGGAGCATTCCATGAGATGGCGGGCCCATTCTCTAAAATCTTAATGTCTTAAAAGTCAAATGCTGAGGAACTGTTCTAGGTTTGAGAAGACTAGAAACAGCCTTCTGAATTGGACCCATGGAACAGGTGGAGGAAAATGGCAGAAGGGAGATTTGGACAACAGGTGAGGGCTGACTTGTGACCGCATAATAGATAGCAGTGCTGTATGAGGTCATGTTTCCTGAATTTAATCACTGTACTGTGCTTTATAAAAGGAAAATCCTTGTTCTGAGAAAACATGTACTAATCAAGTATTTAGAGATGAAGGGTCTTGATGTCCATAATTAATGGGTTAAGAAAATTTCTAAATCTGTTTCCATCATCAGCTCTATATGGTGAGGACTATAAGGCCAACATGGTAAAATGTTAATGACCGATGAAAATTCCTTCTGTTAGTCTTCCAACTCTGGTCTTATTTGAGAATAAAAAGCTTTTACAAATCATTCAACAGAGTCCCTGTACATATCACTGCCATCTTGACCTGGGCCAAATTCTGTTTCAGGTCAAATGACCTCAGGATACTATGAACTGTTGTACAGTTTGGGCATGGCAAGAACCTGTTTGCTCTGCAACAGTTAAAGGCAGGGAGATTTAGGAGACTGGAAATTAGGTAGTTTATGATCTTTCTACTTATTTGACATTCATTTATTAGGGGCCAATTATGTGCCGACTTGTAGAGCCTTAAATATTTAGGTCCCCAATATTTCTCTCCCCAGGAGAGAAAAAGAGGGAGAGGGAGAGAGACCTACTGACTGCTAGATCATCTGGAGATCATGAGAGAAGAGTCCTATAAAAAGTCTGTGCTAATTCTCATTCAGATAAAATCTGAGGCCTAATTGGCTCTCATAAGTCAAGCTTGACTGGTTTTCTCCCATGTTTCTCCTACCTAGTCACTCAATAAGTCCATACCTCCTCTGAAATAGCTCTAGAACTTGTCTACTTCTCTCTAGGCCAAGCCACCATCACCTGGACAACACCAACATTCTCCCACTGGTCCCAGTATATTCACTTTCGCCCTCTCTGTTCTCTATGACAGCCACCATGATTGTTTATAAAGACAAAATCTGATCTTATCTGTTTAACCACCTTCACTGTTCTAGGGTCCAAACCCTTATGATCTACAAGGTCTTCCATAATCTGCTCCACCAACTCCCTCTTCTCCCATCACTCTCCACTCACTCCTCCCTCTACTCTGCCCCCCCAGCCACACTGACCCTCTCGCACCTCCAGGCACTCCCAGATGCCATTCTCTCTTCCCCTAGCTCTTGGCTCAGTGAACTTGTCAGCTTTCAGGTCTCAGCTTCAGCATGCCTTCTCCAGGTGCACCTGATCTGATCCTTGGAGAATGTTAGCAATTTGGTTCAAGCTCTTACGGCACGTTTGTCAAGTCACCACACCGACCATTACAGTTTCCTATTTACCACTAAACCACCTCTTTCCATCTTCATCCCAGTGTCCCCAGGGCTTAGGGAAGACACAGCATAGAATCTACCTTCAATGAATAAATGTTGAATGAAAAACCCACGACACTGACATTTCACCTAAGGGAAAAAAAAAATGTAAAAACTACTAGGAAGCTTCATCTATTCTTTCCCAGAACCCTCACATTTCAAGAAAATAGTATCAAAATAAGAGCAACCCTTGACCCTTTCAGTTCCCTTCAATGCCAAAAGTCAGTCCAGTTTTCAAGAGTGATTTTGCTGTACAGGGTCTACTTGCCTGGTATAACAGGCAAGTTGTCCTCAGTTCACTTCTTGGCTTTTAAGAGGTTCTGCCTACTTCTAGTAAACAATTCTATGATCATCTAATCCATATTCTTCACAAATTTATTAAACTCTAATCCTATTTCTGCTCCATCTTTTCAAACCTGAGGAGCCCTAATTATTTCAGTCTGCGTGCATATAGCAACCTCTCCTACTCCCTCATATTAGTTGCTGTTCTTTGGCATTATTTGAGTTCCATTATGCCTTCTCTTACAAGATTAATGACCACAACTATAAAGAGCACCCTAGATGCCAACACATCACATCCTGGATTTGCATGAAGGTTGGTTGATAGTGTGACTTCTTGTAAACTTTATCCCCAAGTCCCTTGAACTCATGGTGAGTTTTTCGAAGACGCAGACGTATTGCATACGCACATACATGCATATACATATGTGTTCCCTCAAAGAGGACCACTGACTAGCAGCTATTCACTTGGGAGAGTTCTGCCATGTTCAACTACGTCAGGCAACACCACTAATCACACTGTGGTTTCTCTCATTGGGCTACTTTGATCTTCACTGGGGAAAGAAGGGAGAGATCCTATTCCTGCTCCCGACTGTCCCTTTCTTGTTCAGCTCCTCTCCCAGAATTCCCTCAGACTATCTCCTGGAGGGAGCCTGACCCAACTATCGTGGTCCAAACAATCAAATCTTAAATACAAAATAAAATTGTAGGTGATTGCTATATTGCCCTGTTTAAGTTATTCATATACCAGTATTACTCAACATACTTTGAAGTTCCAAAATTTCACCTTCATGCTCTTTTTAAAATCCAGAATGTAAAAACGTTTGCAGCCAAACTCATTAATATCTAGATCACCTGTTAATTTTCTCCAGGTCACCAAGACACTTAGGACATGAAAAGCAATTTAGTAGTGACACTCTTATCCACATGTATGTTTCATCTCCTCTCTCTAGATTCTCCACGGTGATATTTAAGACACCTAACATGACATTTCTCCTCTCCCCTCAGTCTCGTTCCTGAATTCCAGGCTCTGTGTTTTCAACTGTTCTGGAAGAACCCAAACTTAATCTGAATAAAACAAAAGCCTTCCCCCAGCCGCCCCAAAACACAGTCTATGGAAATCAGGTATTTTGGAACACAAAAGGCATAAAGGTTAGATTGACAATCATTACAAGACAGAATCTTTGAAATAAATCACAGAACCTCTGAATATTTATTTGAAATAAATAAATCCTATGCTTGGCAGGAATAGTGTCAGATTTTGAGCCAACAAAATAAGGCTTTTAAAAATATGCTATTTCAAACGGGAGAAGAATGTTCATGTTTTTTGAGTCAGTTCCTAAAAACTGTACAGTCTTCACTTGTTTTTCATTTTAAAACTTAATGAAGCTTTGGATCTCATAGTCAATTTACTTAAAATTACTCATTTTGGCCTCTAGACTATACTGTACCAAAGTTCATTGTGTCTGCCTCCTAAAGCAGCTCTCGCATTGTTAGGAGTAAGCCCCTTTCACTGCTGTACAATGCTAAACACAATGCCGGCGGCAGTCCTGACAGCAAGCGGCAAACTCAGGCTTCATTCCCAGGCCAGACACTAAGGCATTGTGTGACTCTGCTCAGGCTCCATAAACCTATCCATGCTTCAGTTTCCCCATGATTAACCAGTAACGTTTCAACACTATCTGCCACTTCCTTTCTTCACGAGGATGTTGTGAGGCATCAGTTCAATGCATTTTGCTACAAGAAAGGCACCATACAAATAAATAACTGTTCATCGGGATGCTTATTATCCTAATGTATCCTAGGTGATAGTTTCCTTGGGCAAGGGTCTGGCAGCCCACATGCTGGTACCTCCCTTCGCCGGCCCACAGCGGCTTCCACAGGCTCCATCCCCTTCCACTCCAACCCAAGACACTACAGACACACAACCCTTGGCCCTCACTTGCAGCAGGGAATAGAGAACAGGGTGAGTCTGCACTGTAACTATGGGGTGGGGGGAGGGGGTGCGCGCGTGCGTGGGCAACCAAGGTCATGGTCTCTTGTCTAGACTGCTTTAGTTCACAGGTCTTTTCACATAGGGCCTGTTATGACTTGTTCCTTTTCAAAAGGACCCAGTGTATCTGGGATGCAGGATGTTTCCCCTTAGCATGTGTCTATAAGCTTCTACCGATGTTGTATGTGAGGAAATCACAGTGTGGAAAGGTCTTGAGAGAGGGCAGAGACCAGAATCACCAGAAATCTGTGTCGTAGGCTTCAGACAAATTATATAATCATGTAATCTTTAGCTGAAAGGTGGACTAACTAAAAAGATAAACAAAAGCCTTAGCAATATTTGCTTAAGGGAGAATGATCACGTGTACGGCAGTGGGTGTGTGTGGGGGGGAGCCAAAGATTAAATTGTGAAGGTCAAATGAGAACTTGCATTTCAGATGGGTGGTCTAGCACCAAGGCAGCAAGATGATCTTAAAATGTCCCCATTTCTGTCGGGGACAGTGGCAGACATCTTGGCAGGTCTGGTAGAGCACCATACACAACAGGTACACAGTGAGTAACTGCTCCACGAACTGGCACTCTAAAGCACTAATTCAGCACTGAACCGTAGATCTCATTTCCCTCTCCATCTCCCCCCTAATGGCCCCGGCTACTGTCCCAATCACTCACTAGTTCCTCCAGCAGCCTGGGAACTTCATGCTCAGACTGTGCGCCCGCGGAAGGGAAGGCTCTTCCCACTCGTTTCTACTTGGCAAATTCCTATTCAAAGTTCTACTCAGATGGCACCTCGTCTGGGACGTCTTCTCCAGTTCCCGCAGAGAATTAATCCTTTCTTTCACTCCTGGGTCTGTTACACACACTTCTATCGCTGCAATAAATGCCAGGCCACACGTGTTTTGTTTTGTTTTTTCCTAATTGTAAGAATTAGGAGATGACAGAATTACACGCATCGACCCAAAGACCTATTCATCCTTGATTCATGAAGTCTAACTTTATAGTCACCAAGGGTGGCCAGGCACTAGAGCAGAGGGGTAGAGCTGTCCTACAACTTCTCAATCCTGGACCGAGTCTTTCTCAAAATCTTCTCCCTCGGGCAGTGGCCCCTGCATTGCCAGGACTTCCTACCATCCTGTGTCCCTGAATCCCTAGCCTTTGGGGACATGGCATTTGTTTCAATCGAGGCTCTGTTTTTCATCATGAATACATGATTTTATTCCGAGCATGATTTCAATTTGATTGAAGCTCTGTACAGTTGCTGGAAAGCTCTGGGACTTCCCCAGGGCCATGCAGTCACTGCCTGAAACCCCACTCTATCTCCTCCATATTTAAATACGGGTCTCACTGACTAAAAACCAGAGATTTCCGATGGCAAATAACCAAGCCTTTTGGTGGAGTCCCAGGGTGGGTCCTAGCACTGCACTCCACAAATACTCGTCAGAGGCAGGCAACGCCAATTAGTTGGTATCTAAAACTAAGAGACAATTCACCCATAACCTGAAGTGGATTTATTTCTCAGACTGGTTTTAAAACCAAAAAGAGGCACCTATACATTCTGACCCTCACTCTCACGATGAAAGCAGCTTTTAAGAGGAAGTCAATTTCTAGAAGTGTTTTCTAACACTAACCAATTAATAAAATACTTGGTATTTAAATACCTAAAATTGTAAGATTTAAAATACAGTATTTTCTAAGTCCGTAATAGTCAAATGTGGGGTCTGTCTTTGGAAACTACAACCAAAATGTGTCATAAGGTTTATAAAGCTACTTAAACTTCTGGGAAAGACACGAGGAAGGATGGGTGCCCCCAAAACTTAAAAACAAACACAAATGTAGCTAATACTATTTAACACCTGATACAAGTGACCTATGTACTAATTCACTTACTCCTTGAACAACCCATTGACAAAGGCACTACATGCTTCCCATTTTCAGATAACTGAGGCCCAAAGGTGGTAAATGACTTGCCTCGGTGGAGCCAGGACCGGAAGCTGCTAACGTCTGAGAGGGTGCCACGTGGAGGAGACATTAGCGGCATCCGGTATAGAGGGAACATGGAGATATGACAGTGCGAAAGAGCTCAGAAGGGACAGAGCTGGAGGTCTGAGCAGGGCTGCTTGGCTCCAGAGCGCCTACTCATGTCCTCTCAGCCTCGGTACCGCCACCGCCGAGGCCAGACTCAGGGATCAGAGCCCCAGAAGTGGGGTGTTTCTGTGGTTTCGAGGGAATGAGAGCGCGTTGAGGACGTCTGCCCGTGTGAGAGAACAGACACCCAGCAGGGGACGGGGACGGCACAAGTGCTGACATTGCTTCCTTCCTTGCACCCGTCAAGTTTACGGCTCAAGTACCCGCATCTTCAGTAGACCGGGAGGAACTGCCTCCTGCAGGGCAGAGATAGGGAGCAGGGAAGGGGGCGAGCGGACGGGCTGGGAGGAAGGCGAGGGGGGCCGGAAGAGCTGCTGGCTTCTCTGCCCTGCCTTCTGGTGCTTCCATGTAACCATTTTTTGTCCTCTGGCAAGGACAAAGCTGGTCTATTAAGAGAAGCCCATGCTGGCTGCAGAGATTTCGGATTCTAAGCACGGTAGCAAGGGGGAGAAACATCTCTAAAGAACAGTCCTCAATTTTCTCCCTTAAAATATAGGTATATGTAAATTATCCCTCAATAAATACGTAAGTAAATACTAAACCAAATAAACTGTATTGGGGGATAGTATGGAGAAAATACATGAATAAACCGGGATGTGTGGAAATACACGTGAAGGAGATAGTCTATAATAAACATGCCATCTCTTAGCTAATCCTTTCCTTCTACCTGCAAGAAAAATGAATTTCAAATATGCCCCAATGTGTTGGAATAAACCAGCGGTTCTTGCAAACAAGTGAAGAGAATGGAAATTCAAGTGGCACTGATAGCAAGAGAAGGAAGGAACAGGGAGTCGGCCCTGACTGTGAAGAGGCCCCTTGACCACCAGGCAGACCCCAGCAGAAGACTCTTCCCCACGTCACCAGAGCAATCCACTTTTCAAGGTGAAAAATCCTGTGGCCCTTTAAGACCCTAGTGGGAAAAACAGTAAATTGTTTTTATAGAAGATGGGTCAAACCTTTCGGCCACGTGGGCTGCTCCAAGCTCACTGATGAAGGCTTTGGCCTGGAATTGTCCCAGGGCTGAGGCTTCTGGCCAATACATCACACTGCCTCGGGACACTAAGTCTGTCTTTGCCTTACCCTTTGTATTTCTCAATCCACATTCCTTTTTGGGGTGAAATACTCCATTATTTCTGCTTTGTTCTGGGCTGTCTCCTGTCTCTGTCCCTATTAACTCGTGGCAACAAAAGAAACAAACAGAAGCAGGGGATTTCATGCTTAGCCGCTACAGACACTGGCCTCCTGGCTTTGCAGAGGAGCAGACATCTGAGACCCTGAATGGAAGAGAGTGCCGCTGTGCTGAGCCAGACCAGGGACCCACGTGGCTCCCAGCCTGTGCATCAGTCATCCCTGATGGGCGGCATTCACTAGTCCTGGGACGAGCATCTCAAGATGAACCAAAAGTAGGGTTTTAAAAGTTAGGGCATGTATCTGATAATTAGATTCAAACAGACTCTAATTCAAGGCATTCCTATGTTCCCAGCTCTCTACAATTTCAGGACTTTTCATATTGAAAATCGGTCAAGGGGGAGAAGGGTGGGTTTTTGTTTTTGTTTTTTAAACTAAAACTCAAAAAGGTAGCTAAGTAGAAGATAAAGGTCTTACTTTTACTATGCAATTCTTCTAATGGCTAGATGGAAGATCTTATAACTATCGATTTTTAAAATAACAGAATTATCCAATAAAACTAGCAGAAAATTTCCCAGGCATGACTGTGCGTAGTAAGACTCAAGCTTTATATGCATATTCACACACATACCCAAATTAGGGCTTCACCTGGGTCAGTTTCAGACCATGTATTTTTTTTTTTTTTTCCTATAGAGCCAAGAAATAAAAAATTGAGCTGAAAATGAACGATTAATGCATTTTGTATCAAATCTCATTTTTGGTCACTATCTGAACAGAACACTTCTAGATGGGAAGTGGGGCATAAAAATATATAAACAGTTTAATATTCCTTACCAAGAGCATTTTCCTATACTTTGTACACTTAGGAAGAGTCAGGGAATGAAGACATTTGGAAGAGTTCAGGAAATGAAGACATTTAAAAAGAGCCAGGCTCCCTAAGTGGACCTTCAAGTAGGTTTAAGTATCCTCTAAAAATCCCCAGAAGAGATCCTAACAAAGCAAATTCTCTCTGCTTTTGGTACTTTGGGTGCTTTTGGAACTGGAGCTGGGGAGCCTTGTAATACAAGAAAGCAAAACAAACCAAACTCAAGTTGGCTTCCTGGTAGCCCCTAACAGTGGAAATCCTATTCCCAGATTTTGGGAAACAACAGAGCATTCCTTCACTTAACAATCTTTACGCTCCACAAAGATGGGTCTGAGGCCCACATATCCCATCAGTCACCAATTCCTGATCTGTCCCACTCAGTCTCTGTGATCTCCCCGCTGTTCTCAGCCCTAAAGCCGTTGTTCAAAAACATCCCCACTATCTCCTAGATAACACAGTCTGTTCTCCCAACTGGTCTCCTTACCTCAGGTTTACCAGACTCCAGTTCAGTCTCCAAAATGCTAACAATGACCTTTCTTAAACACATCAAGTCATTCCCAAGATTTCAAATCTTTCCACGACCACCTAGAATGTCAGGATAAAGTCCAAGCTCCTTATCTAAGCAGATAGGCTCCTCATGATCTACACTTTGCCTTCATTTGTGGTCTCCAATGGCTGTTCGAGGGATCACGTGAGACAATGGTTGTTAATGTCTGTAAAGCACCTAAACCAGGGTTCGACACACAAAATTTAAAATTATATTTTAAGTTTATAATGTATAGGAGATGATTTTCCACTATATTAATGACCCCCATGGCAGTCATACAGATCTGTGTGCACAGGTCGTGTTCCAGTCTCTTTCATGCTCCCAGTGCAAGGAACTGGCCCTCTGCCTACACATCATTCTCCACTATCTCCCTCTAGCTGGCTTCTGTCACCCTTCGAAATTCAGCTCCATGATCTTTTTTTTTCCCAGAAAGACTTCTGTGCCCTCAGTCTGATTTAGATGATCTTCTTTAACTTCTTTAGCACCTTTTCTATTCCACTGTCGTAACACTTCTCATTCTGTGAAGCTGATTTCCAGTCCATATTCCCCCCACCAGACTTGGAGAGTTATAATTATAATTATAATTCAGCTTTGGAACTTCAGTGTCTGACACAGCATCCACCCCGTGGTTGATAAGCTCCCCCGTGATTCAGTACATGGCTTTATTAAGTGCATAGTCTGACAAGCCTGAAATGGAGCCCCACTGGGATCTGGAGAAGTTATTTCACCGATATCTGTTCCCAATCCAGAAAGTGGGGATCATGTCCCAGATTGCTGGGAGTAGTCAGTGAGATACTCTATACCAAATGCTCTCAATAGTGCTCAATCAGTAGGTATTACCATCATGACTTTTTAGATTTCTCACTTAGAGTTGTTTTCCTAAAGAGAACAGATTTTTCTGGCCAATCAGGACTCTCTTCAGAGTAGATAATTAAAGAATTAATTCAGCATTTGGATTTATTTTATTATCCATTTGGTCAAAGTTCTGATATGATATACCAAATGCCAACGGTGACCAAGGACATGTAGACAGTCCTTTGGTTTGCTATAATAACAGCTATTAAAAGGGATCACGATATGATGTATTGTGGGACCATCACTGGATTTTTTTTTTTCTTCACCTGAGAGGAGAAAACTCCTATGAAACGGCTTTTAAACATTACTGGTATATCTTAACAGGTAAACCAATTCTCTGAATCTGAATGTGAATCTCCTCCTACGTGTATGTGGACCTAGACAAAAGCATAATAGGGAGTCAAGGGTCTGTAACCCACGTATATCCTCAAATCTCGTTGCTGTTAACTGCTGACAAAGATGAATGTTTACTACGGTCTAGCACTGAGCAGCCAACACAGTGTGCGAGATGTGCTCTCGCCTCACACATCAGCGCCCGTGTCAGACAGATTCTGACTGCGGAGTCTGCACTGGTGGGGGGGGGCCCAGCTGGGTATTTCAGATCCACAGCTGAGCTGGCAGCAGTGGTAGTTCAAGTCATCTTCTCACTTTAGAAGCTGGAATTAATCGGAGAGAGTTATTTAAAGGTGCGTTTCATTAAAGAGGCGCTTTCCAGCCACTGTCAAACTTCACAGAGGCTGAGCACAGATGAAGGCAGCTCCACCTGAGGTCATCGGAGCCATCACCAGGTTTCTCTCAGCCCCCACACGTCACTGATCAAAAATGAAATTCCAACAAAAATAATCTTCTGTTGGGGCGCCTGGGTGGCTCAGTCGTTAAGCGTCTGCCTTCGGCTCAGGTCATGATCCCAGGGTCCTGGGATCGAGCCCCGCATCGGGCTCCCTGCTCTGCGGGAGGCCTGCTGCTCCCTCTCCCACTCCCCCTGCTTGTGTTCCCTCTCTCGCTGTGTCTCTCTCTGTCAAATAAATAAACAAAATCTTAAAAAAAAAAAAAAAAAAAAAAATCTTCTGTTCCCTCAGAACAGAAGTCGCACGTGGACTTCATATTAAAAACATTTTTATTATTCGCTCTATTTAATTCCCTGGGATACAGCACAAATGCCTTAAATTATGTCCCTATATAGGTTATATAGACAATACGGGTCCCATTTAACAGGTTGGTGAAGATATCTGAGGACTCTGTGGGCCTGACCTATTTATCTGGGGTCTTCCCACAACAAGGTCCGATCAACTTTTTTCTTCTTTCTTGAGGGGTCAAATAAGGCACCAACTCCCATCAAAGGAGTTCTCAAGCTACCAAGAAAATACGATAATTTCAAAGAAGTGTCCTTTTTCTTTTACACCAGACAGGAGTCTGCTTCTAAACAGCAGCATACTGATAATTCACAGAATAGATGAGAAGCTAAAGGACAGCAAGAACCAAGGCAGCCCATGGTGACATGGCAGCAACCGCTACTTTAGGAGTCGCCATTTGTACTTGGCACCCTGCACCCAACTCCACTGTGGTGGAAGAATGACCTCTGACTGCACCAGCCAGGTGCCAATGAGCATCAGGCTGGCGCATCCAACTGGACGAACCTCGGCTTCATACTGGGGTCCTGGCTGCCAGGGAGCAGAGAACAAAAATAGCTGTCCCCTACCTTCAGCAATGAAAGGAGGGAACCCCGAAGCCAAGCTCCTGTGGGATTGCAAATAGAGCATTCATTCGTAGGGCAGCCAAAAACAATACCAACTACACATTTTGTCCCTTGGCCCAACAGACAGCAGACTTTTTCTATTATTACAATTTAAAGAACATAAAATACAACAGCATTTGTTGATCTTCCAATTCCATGGATTTACTCTGAAAGAATATGCCAGAGTCTTAGGAATGGCCACGAAGAGTCCAGCTGACTCAAGGTAGAGGGCAGGATGGAAGCTAGTAGAAAATCTGGCTGGGATTTTCCTGAGCAAACACGTTTGCCCTCTTAATGTCCCACTTATGCACTCACAGCTCTTCTATCCTACATGCATTCTCGGCTTTCCTTCCATCATCCTACCGCTCTATTCTTACAGGTATGAAGGTGGGGGTTGGCTGTGTGCGTACAGAAGGCTAATGCCTGGCACCTCTGACGTCCACACTTGCATATTCTCGCTTTCCTTTCACTTTAGTATCTTGGTGGAAAATGGGACAGGGCAGACTTGGAGATGTGTACAGCACGTAGTTTTTGTTACTTAAGAACAAAAATTCAATCAGGTAGTTGTCTGTGCTATAGCTTGTCACTAGAAACAAAAATCCCCTGATGATGTGTGACTGGGCCGTTTTTTTGTTTTTGTTCTTTAATAGACCATTCTGGTGTTCCACATATTTCTCCAATGTATAATTCTTCCAGTCTCCCTTTTCTGGTTTGCAAATTATAGCATAATCGAGAAGCAACTGTTACAACAAAAAACTACTCATCTGGAACATACACACACAAAAAGAGCAATCATATTTATGCTTTGCAAAAAATTAAAAATTTTTAAAAACCATGGTCTTTGGCTGGCAAATTCAGCTTTCCCAAAAGAATAAAATCTGAGGGCGCCTGGGTGGCTCAGTTGGTTAAGCGACTGCCTTCGGCTCAGGTCATGATCCTGGAGTCCTGGGATCGAGTCCCACATCGGGCTCCCTGCTCAGCGGGGAGTCTGCTTCTCCCTCTGACCCTCTTCCCTCTCGTGCTCTCTGTCTCTCATTCTCTAACAAAAAAAAAAAAAAAAATCTTTAAAAAAAAAAAAAAAAAAGAATAAAATCTGAATGCTTGCAGTAAACAAGCATGTTAAAGAACAACTAACGATATGGAGAAGGAGGTTGGAAGGAAAAGCATTAGATAACGACGTGGTTTGTTTGTTTTGTTTTTTAAAGGACATTTTGTCTCATTTGGTGAATCTGTGGAAATAATTTACGGCAGTCTGTACAAGGAATTATGACCCCACCTGAATGGACTCTGTAGTTCTCCATGGCTCTCCAGAAGCAGGAAAGGCTACACTCATGATTCTTTGAATCTAGTGTTAGAATCGATTTTATAATTACAATAATAGTGCATACAAAGGTCCTCGAGGGAACTGTTCATGGACAAATTAGAGACACTGTTGGCAGAGATAAAATATTCATCACCAAAAGAGTACATAAAATGTATCTGAGAGGATCAGGACTCATCTGGGAATCACAAGGGGAATATTACTGGGTAGTTTTTAAGCCACGGGTGAGGTCACCTAGGGAGTCTGTATGTCCGGAGGGGAGTGTGAGTTTTCTTGGTATTCTTGTAAGAAATGACTCCTTTTGTAAACTAATGTTAAAATTACTAAAGGCAAAATGTAAAAACTTCACTCTTCCTTATGCTTTTGTCTTATAAATCCCATTATTGTACTTTAACAAACTTAATTCATTAAATTCCCTTTAATTTTAAATTATATTTATAAATTTAATATATTTGCTTAACACAAACATTTCGAAGCACTAAATTCTTTGTAGCACCAATAAATCAAACATAAAACTTGGTAGATCTTAAGTTCTCAAACATTTCAATTCTGATTACAAAAACATACTAAGATCACAAGTCTAAATTATTCAATTTGATAGTTTTAATTAGAATCACAATTAAATCATGATTATAGGAAAAAATCTTTTAATTACAAAAATTAAAATGTTATTTCAAACCTACCACGAAAATATCAATAATTAAAGTTTGATTTACTTTATGCCCATCCATAATTCTAAATTTCATCCAAAGACTTCTGACAGCAAGTCATGATTTGGATTCTTCTGTGAAGTCTGTCATGTATAGAATTCTTTGCCAAGTCCCTATAATGGAAATGCCAGGCCTTAAAAATGGTTTTGTTAAGGAGCAGGTACCCCAGAGTGAAGCTGATACCACATAATTCTTCCCTGAGATCTGGATCAGCAACATCCCTCCTAGGCTGTACCTAAATTATGTCATTAATTCACCGAATTTGCATTTCTTTGCATTTTAATGGCTTCCCATCTAGCTCTAAGGACACATTAAGGCCAATATTGTGGGCTGCTGTATTGCTCTTCTGGAAAACCAGTCTTACCACCAGATTCTAATCCCTTCAGCCTAATCGAGGAAAGTGCTACAGCTTTCCTCCTCCCTGTCCCTAAATTCCCCCTCCTACTGGGTGATGCCCACCAGTATACAGCATGCGGCTATTTCTCGAACCAGGAAAGGGGGATTAGAGGAAAGAGGGGGAAGGGGCAGAGGGAAGGGGAGAAAGGCAAGGACTCTCTCCAGGACCCATTTCTTCCTCCATTTCTGTTTTCTGTTAGAGCAAAACAATTTAAAAGCATCATCTCTGTTTCCTCTCTTTCCTTTCTCTCCCAAACCCACTCTTATCAGGCTTTACCCATGTGCTCTCTTCTCCTCAAGGTCATCAGTGATGTCCCCAGTATAGACCCAATGGTCAAATCTCAGCCCTCATGTTACAGGTCCTTTTAACACAACTCTCACCGTTTCCGCCTTACAGCTTTCTCACTTAACTCCTGGACACCACCCACTCTTCTGGATTTTCTCTTATTTTACCGAGAAGGGGGTTCCTCTCTAGTTGCTTCATCCCACCAACCTCTTACTCCTGGGATATCCGAGGCTGACCTAAAGCTTCTTTTCTATCTACACTCACATGCTTGATCTCATCCAGTCACATGCTTTCCATGTCTCTAGAAGCTTTTAACTTTAAATTTACATCTGCAGCATGGACCTCTGAACTCATAAGCAAATTATTCTGCCTATCCCAACTTGGATATCTAACTGGCGTCTTAAATTGAACATAGCCAGAATAGCACTCCTCACTTGTTCCCAACCTTTTCCTCCTCCATTAGTGACAACTCCATTTGCGCTCAGGCCAAAAACCCTGGGATAATCCTTGGTATCTTTTTTTTTCTCTCAAACCACACAACTAATCAATCAGGAAATTCTGCCAGTAATAGCTTCAAAATATATCCAGAATCCAACTACTGCTTGCCCTCTACCCTTACAACTCTGACCTAAGCCATGATCACCGTTTGTCTGGATTACTCTCCCCTTAGCCGCAGCTTTGTTTTCTGCTATTCCAGTTATGCACTTTGAAGCTCACTCCAGAAGCAGGTGATCCTCCTTCTAAAGAGTATCCTCAGCAGGTCAATAGGAGCCTAATGCTACGTCACAGCACCTACGTCATTCCCCTGACCTCACCTCATCACATAGGCACTTTATCATCTCACATCATCACAAGGAGGGTGAGTGCAGGCCAATAAGGCTGTGAGAGAGAGACCACTTCACATAACTTTTATTACGGTATATTGGTATAATTGTTCTATTTTTTTTATTAGTTGTTAATCTCTTACTGTGTCTATTTTATAAATTAAACTTTATCACAGGTATCTACGTACAGGAACAAACACATATACGGGTTCAGTACTATCTGAGGTATCTAGTATCCACTGGGGGTCTTAGATCGTATCCCCAACAGCTAAGGGGGACAGGGAGACTGCGTAGTCTCACAGCTGGCTTCCTCCTTCCACCCTAGCCTCCCCAGAATCTGTTTACAACACAGCAACTGGAGCGGTCCTGTTAAAATGCAGCACAGCTCTGGGGCGCCTGGGTGGCTCAGCTGGTTGAGCATCTGACTCGATTTCGGTTCAGATCATGATCTCAGCGTCATGGGATCAAACCCTGTGTAGGGCTCCTCACTCATCGAGGAGTCTGCTGGAAATTCTTTCTCCCTCTCCCTCTGCTCCTCCCCCTCCCCCCCCACAGTTCATGTGTGCACACTCTTGTCTCTAAAATAAATAAATCTTTAAAAAAAATTTTAAAAAGAGGACATTCCTTTAAACACACACACACACACCATAGCTCTTTTCCACTCTAAGTCCTCTCAGGCCACCAATCTAACTCAGGGTAAAAATCAAAGTCCTTATAATGGACTGTATGATCCTATAAAATCTGCCACCACCTCTGTCCCTACCATCCCTCCCCGTCCTACAATTTCATCCCCCAGTTGCTCAGGCAAACTGGTGTCTTAGCAGTTCATGAATCATGCAAGGCACAATCCTACTTCAGGGCCCTTGCACTTGCCATTCCCTCTGCCTGCAAATCTCTCACCCTAGATACACAGGTGATTCAGTCACTCCTTTATCTTGTTTGGGTCTCTGCTCATAATCACTTTTCAGTGAGACGTGCCCTAATTACTCTTTATTAAAAAGTATATCCTTCCCTCCTCACAACATTCCCTATCCCCCTTTCCTGCTATGTTTTTCCATAATATTTATCTTCGTAAGAAGATATTCAATAATTTACTTATTCATTGGTTTGAAATCTCCCCTCACTAGAATGGAAATCCTATGAGGGCAGGAGTTCTTGCAGGCTTTTGACTGATACATCCTTAGCAACTAGAACATGAGCACACATCCCATACATTTATTTTTTTAAAGATTTTTTTTATTTATTTATTTGACAGAGACAGACACAGTGAGAGACGGAACACAAGCAATGGGAGTGAGAGAGGGAGAAGCAGGCTTCCTGCGGAGCATGGAGCCCGATGTGGGGCTCGATCCCAGGACCCTGGGATCATGACCTGAGCTGAAGGCAGACGCTTAACGACTGAGCCACCCAGGCGCCCCTCCCATACATTTATTATTAAAGATTTATCTATTTGAGAGAGAGAGCATGTGAGTGGTGGGAAGGAACAGAGGGAGAGGGAAAGAGAAACCCAAGCAGACTCTGCCTTGAACATGGAGTCCAACGTCATGACCCTGAGATCATGACCTGAGCAGAAACCAAGAGTTGGAGGCTCAACCGACTAAGCCACCCAGGCGTTCCCCCCAGCAATAAATATTTTTAAACTAATTTGTTGAATGGTTTCCATCGATCCTCTACAAGCATATTGGATTATTTCCTAACCTCTTATTAGATTGAGGTCAATGGAGTTTATATTCTATCCATCTTTTCCTTGAACATGAACACATATCCTCTTAAATCACATCTTATTGTTTTTGGCGTATCTTATACCTTTATCTGACTTAGGAAGTTTTGTTTTCCTCTAGAATTACAACACTAATATCATGCCAATGACAAAGAGGGGGTAGGTCTAGGCAGACTCCTGGAGCTGTCCAACCTTTCTAAGTTGGGTACAAGAGGAGAAACCAAGCAGTCTGACTGGGGGGGGGGGAATAACTAGAAAACAGGGTCATAAAAGTCAAGAAAGATTAAGTGCTTCAACAAGAGGGAGGAGAAGGTGATCAACTAAGATAAATGCTTCTAAGTAGTAACTTAAGATCAGAACACACAGATAAACGTTATATTTGGGAATATGCAGGATGTTGGTGATCTTGATAATCTCAGGGGAATAGTAGAAATGGAAATCCAGGGTGTATATGTCCAAATATACTCTTTCTCACTTGAGGTGTTTTACCTGGGCCATTCCCCTCAATTCTCATGGTTTCAACTATATTGAGGACTTCCAAATCCTACGTACAGGCTTCGATCTCTTTCTGGAGACTCAAGCCAGTGTTTTTAAGTTTCCTGTTAGACATCTATATCTAGATATCCCTTAGACACTCAAAAACTCAAATTCATCATTAATCTTCCCACCCATTTGTTCCTCATTCCTATATGTCCTACTTTAGTAAATGGTACCATCCAACCCACCATCTAACGCCAGAAACCATTTAAACATCCTCACTCCTTTCTTTCACACTGCTCACAATTCATGAAGGCCCCCACTTGTGTTGATTCTACCTCTTAAATTTTTCTTCAATGTATATATGTTCTATCCCTACTGTTTTACAACAGAGCCTTCATTGTTTATTGACAGAACTGTAACTACTTCAACATATGTCTAGCACATCACAGCTGCTGAATCAACTACTTGTTGATTCACTGAAGTAGCTCAAAGGGCTCTATTAAGGTTGTTCAGATTTACGGTTATAAAATCAGTCTGAGATATCACCGATGAGATATCATTGATGGATCTACCACAAATAAAGCACCAAATGGAAAGTACCATCTGGATTTGAGTGTTCACTGGGAGATGATGGTCGTGAACACTGTAGAATCCTGACTATGACTGTCACTCATTGGAATTATTCCCACTATTACTTTCCATAGTTGCTCCTTGTCCACTCGACCTTCCACAATGTATTTCCCCTTCCTAACTTACTCTCCATTGTCTACAAATTGTAACTCCAATGAAAGAACCTGAGCATTGCTAAGACAGACAAAATAGGTAACACATTATTAGTTTATCTTTGTTGAGACGTGGACCCAATGAGATGTTCGTCTTGAACAAGAAGTGACAAGTCATGACTGGGAGAACACAGGCAAGGATAGAAGAGGATGCAAGCCTAAGACTCATGACTGCTCACTTCCTGCAATGCTCTGAGACCCAGCTACACAGTCTTGACCTTGATAACCTTCAGAAGGCCTCACCAGGAGAGCACAGAAAAGACCTCAGAACTATTTTGGCCCCAAAACATTTTTGAAGCAAGTTAGAAAAGTTATGAAACTCACAGTTGTCATACTTGACTTGCATCCAGAAACACAACTCAAATGAAGCATGTAGTCTAAATGGTTGATGGTTTTCAGCTGGATGTACTTTCCAGCCACCTAAAATGAAAAATCTTTCTCTAGTCTTACTCTAATAAAAATCTTTGACCTGGCAAGGGGAGGAAAAAACAAACAAACAAAAAATTATCTACCTTTTTGTCAAAGTGAGGAGAGGGGTTGGGTAATAGAATAACTTTACATAGCTTTAAGCACTGTAATTTATAGGTTAAATACAGTCTAGAAGGCCAAAGCCTGGAAAGAATCTACTATCAGCATACCTGATACATCATACACAAAAAAACGAATCCCCTGTTATCTAACTCCTACCATGGAAGAGTTTTACTTTCAGCTGTACACACTTCCCAAGGGGATCTCTAGTCATGCTATTTGGATTCCCAAAGGGCTGGCCTGGAGTGGGGTGTCCCACAAAGTAGGGTGTCCCCATCTCTAAAGTAGATGGAAACGATATACAGACTTCCTG
Source organism: Phoca vitulina (assembly GCF_004348235.1). Lineage (NCBI taxonomy): Eukaryota > Metazoa > Chordata > Mammalia > Carnivora > Phocidae > Phoca > Phoca vitulina. The sequence continues at coordinate 990,870 of NW_022589786.1, forward strand.
AGACACTCAGGATGATTATTACTCAGAAAGTAAGTCCATATTCCTTTTGTCCAAGAGGCAATACTGTTCTCATTTCTCATGGCCCACTTACCCCTCCTAACTCCTCCTCCCTGCTCTAGGCTCACACTGCACTCTGTATACTCATTATTTCATGTTGCTCATGATCAATTACTATATTGCATTAGAGCCAACATATGACTGAATGTCTGTCTCTCCCATTAAATGTACGGTTTAACGCAATCATTTATTCAACTTTGCATCATTATGCCTGACAGCGTGTTTGTGAAATGTGTCAATCAATGGATAAAATTAATCATGTCTAATCTCAAGCAAATTGAACAGATCCATTAAAATAGTCCAGAATCAAGGTTAGATTGGATTAATGGAAAATATGAAGGTTTTAGTCTCACTTTTTGAGGTAGAGTCTCTATTCACTACCCATATTCTAATTGGTAATTTACTTGCAAGCCTCAGAAAGATCTAAAAAAGGTATTCCTTGTCTCAGACTTTGAAAATTATCTTGTAAGAATAACAGATGCAGGGGAGTTCACTTTAAAGTATATTTTAAGAACAATAATTTTTTTTGTAAAGATTTTATCCATTTATTTAATTGACAGAGAGAGACAGCGAGAGAGGGAACAGAAGCAGGGGAAGTGGGCGAGAGAGAAGCAAGCTTCCCGCCAAGCAGGGAGCCCGATGCGGGGCTCGATCCCAGGATCCTGGAACCATAACCTGAGCCAAAGGCAGTCGCCTAACCAACTGAGCCACCCAGGCGCCCCTTAAGAACAATAATTTAAATGAGATATGAACACTTACATACTAACTGCTCTTTGGGGCTAAGAATGAAAACAATTGTCTGAATCATTTGATTTATATAAGGAAAAAAGACAAAGCTGCCTGAAAGCTTCCGGAACCAGGAGTTTTGAGTCAGAGCTATACATTTCTTATAACCACCCCTATCCCCATAATTGGGGTGTCCCTCTCAAAAATCAAACAACCTGTGGTCAATATACACTGAGGCAACAAGACTCAAGAGGGTTATTTCAACAAAGAGAAATTAAAATTTTGTGTTCAGACAATCAATAAAAATGTGGAATAAAATGAAGCCAACCCCTTACCTTGTTTTTATTCATAAGGAATCCTGCAAAGAAGATTTTACCAGGATACAAAATAGGATGATTTAAATAACCACAAAAACAAATGGAGGCCATAAAATTCTTCCACAGGCTAGAGAAGGAAATAATTTGCTGTCTCCATTAATCTAAAGGTTGGTCCAACCCCTCATGTTTCAGGAAAAGTTCTGTTATGTCTAGTCCAGTTATAGCACACATAGATGTACATTTGACTTTTTTTCTATTTTTTTCTGATGCTTAAAGTACTTGTAAAAAATAATTCAATCAAATGTATAAGGGAGAAAAGTCAAAGTCCTTCCATACTCTAACCTCCGAAAAGATTATAGGTGTTTGGTTCTTCAACTTTTTTATGCATATATACTAGTGTTTATACACCATTTTTTCTTTTTACACAAAAACAGGATCACTGTATGCATAGTTATACAACTAGTTAGTTCATTGTTTCTGATTTCTCATAGACAATCCTCTGTTCTGTTGATTCATTTTAATGTCAGCATAGAGTTTCACTGTATGATCACCCCAAAATGGATTTAACCAGTCCCCAACTGGCTGATACATGGTTAATTTTAAACTACACAGAATTTAGATTTTATTTAATTTTTTTTTTTAAGATTTTATTTATTTATTTGACAGAGAGAGACAGCGAGAGAGGGAACACAAGCAGGGGAGTGGGAGAGGGAAAAGCAGGCCCCCCGCGGAGCAGGGAGCCCGATGTGGGGCTCCATCCCAGGACCCTGGGACCATGACCTGAGCCAAAGGCAGACGTTTAACGACTGAGACACCCAGGCACCCCCAGAATTTAGATTTTAGGGCTAAAGAAGACCTTATAGTGTATAAGGTTGTCATTTCACAGATGAAAATACTGAACCCTCAAAATACCGAAGCATATTAATCAAAAAGATCACAGGCTTGCTTGGAGGGAGACAGGGCATATGGACTGCAGCTTTCTCTACTACTTAGAAGTTGAGAGCTCAAACTCTAGCATCCGACTTCTGGGTTTGACTCTCACCCAGCTTCATTATTTACTAGCTGAGCCACCTTTGCTAATCCTTTAACCTCTCTGGGACTGTTTTCTTATCTCCATAATGGTGATAATTATATAGTTTTTTGTCAAGCTAAGTTTGTTCTAATATAAAGTGCTCAGAATATTACACTGGCAATGAAGCAGTAAGTGCTAATTACTACTGTTGTGGGCTAAATGTTTATGTCTCCCCCTTTAAATTCATTGTTTTGAAATGTTAAACCCCGATAGGACAGTATTGGGAAGTAGGGCCTTTGGGAGGTGATCAGGTCTTTAAGGGTGGAGCCCTCATGAGTGGGATTGGTGCCCTTATATAAAAGAGATGCCAGAGAACAATCCTGTCCCTCCCACCATGTGAAAACACAGCAAAAAGTCTGGGCTGTCTATGAACCTCAGGAAGCAGGCCCTCCCTCATCAGACACTGAATCTGCTAACTCTTTCACCTGGGACTTCCGAGGCTCTCAAACTGTAAAAATAAATAAATGTTTGTTGTTTAAGCCACTCATTCTATAGTACTTTGGCACAGCAGCTCGCACTAAGACAATTATCGTTGCTATCATTATACCATGCTACCTCAAGCTTATTTTACACAATATTAACATTTCTGTTGGTATGGAGAGAATAGAAAGCCCAAGATTCTGGTTGTTATTCAAAATGTTGGTATTTATATGTTCATGCTCTCTCCATCATTCCTTATTAAAACATGAAATTACGTTAACAGCTATAGTGAGATATACTGAATTGTAAGTGATTAGATTTAAGTATATCCAATTGAAATAGAACTCTTACAAATGTGAATAAACATTTATTTATGTTAGGGTTACTAGTTACCCATATAAGCCTCCTTGGAATGAGGATTGGAGGAAGAAAAGGAAATCAAAACCAACAGTCCTACTATATTTTCAATCATATGAATTTTACAGTAAAGGGCGAAAATTTTAAGCTCCAAAGAATACACCAGTAAATATACTGTATTGATTCTTGAGCAGTAAAGACACCTGGCTCCAGTGGTAGATTAACATTTGCAGGAAACAGATGTGTTGGTTTTACCTCTTTGTGACTGGTAAGATTTGCACTTCCTTTAATATTGGTGGTATTACTGGTTTTCTGTTTTATTCTTTATTTTTTACCTCAAACACATTAGAATGAAGTTTATTAGCATAGTCCAAAACGTTTGAACACTTTTCAACAGCAAGAACAACACACTATATACCTGTGAGGCAAAGCCTAATAAACCCACCAGGACCAGTGTGTCTGTTCTCATTCTAATGCTCTTCCCTTCCATATCCCCATCAGCTACACATTACATTTTTCTTTATTGGTCAAAATCATGAAATTTTAGGTCACAGAATACTTTTCACTTTTTTATATCTAACAGCTTTTACTAAAAAAAAAAAAAGCAGAGTTCATTTCAAAACTTAAAAGATTGAGTATGTAGCTCACCAGAATGGCCCAAGAGAGTCAGCATGTGGAACACAAATTACTTGTTGAAGTTAAAATTTATAGAACATTTTGGCTGGTCCAAGACTAAAATTTAGAAGGTCAAGTAGGTATTTAAAGGAAACTTATTTTAGACTGAACTCATCACTATTCTACTTAAAGTCACTTTAGCCATTTAAAATTTAAATTTGAATATTTAAGAATCAGGGGACACTTTCATCACTTTTTCAAAAGGAATCTTTGGTAATAAAAAGTCAAGCAGGACTCAGATCAAAGGTTAAAATTTCTCAGACCATATTTCTTTCTCAGGCCTGCACCCCCTAATCAGGTAAACAAGCCTCAATTGTTAAAATTATATAGCTTGGACCCTAAAGAAAAAGCAATTAAACATTCTTGTGACATCATGGGAAATTCTACTTTGAATATAGATCAACAGCAACAAGAAATAATAAAGTAGTCGATTAGCACACTTGCTGGCCCAGCTTTGCAACATATAAGCTCTTTAAAATTTTAATGCACAGTCTTTTTAGTGATAGAAAATGGAAAGAAAACAAGCACGAAATTGGAAAAGATCAAGTCTGGGTCTCACCCCATCCCACTTTTAAAGAACTGAACTTGGTCTGTGTTCCCCAGAGACTAGCGCCCAGACAAGAATAACTCTGGCAGGTCATTCCCAGGTCCTGAGTGGACTCCTAAACGAAGTCCTTCTCATCTCTCTCTATGTTACCGTATGTGGAGCAAGTCACTTACATCCCAAATGCACCTCACATGAGAAGACCCACTCTGAGACTATGCTGACGGGAAGAATCCGGAATGGAAGTGTAAGACAGAAGGAAAAGGGGAGGAAATATTAATCTGGAGTGTCATGGTGAAAAGGCAGCACGAACTTGCCTGCGTATCTTCAGGTAATGAGAAACATCTCACAAAGGCCAAGGAAAGAACTTTAAGTGATTGCTCTTTTAACTCGCCTTTCAGGGAATGTCTTAAGGCCGGTGTCACAGAAAAGCACCTAAACAGGAGGGGCTGCCCCTGCTTCATGATCACACTAGCTCTCAGCATAATTAAAACTAATCCTTTTACCTGCCTACATTTCTTACAAGCAATCTGTCTAGCGCAGTGCATAAAAAAGGTCTGGATGCTTTGCACTGACAAGATTCAATCAGTACTTCGACATTTGGGGGAGAAAAATGCAAGTCCCAACAGCGGCAGCTCATTCGCTTATTGAAAACATTCAGCTATTTTAAAAGGCTTAGAACATGCAGAGCATAATGGTGTAGCAAAATGACAAGCCCTCATCAGAGGCCCTGCATCCAAAACTTGCTTACCTCAAGCTTTGAGACATAGCCAAGACATGAAAACTCTGGAGAAGGGAAAACTTATGCCATGACTTGCATTAAGAAACAGGCTGTAGAATCAACAGATGTTTACAAACCAGTTTTGGGTGCTGGAAATTACACAGGGAGAATAGGGGAAAAAAAAACAACAAAAACCCTCTTTCACGAAATAGTTGATACAATTACAAACCAACTCCCTAGAAGGGTGACCTTGTGCTGGGGTGAGGGAGAGGTCAGTCCTGCTCTGTCCTCACGTCACCCTCCTGGCAGAACCAAAGGGAAAATACAGGGAATACCTTGACTTAGGTGCCGCGGGAGAGACATTTCACTCTTTTTTTTTTTTTTTTAAAGATTTTATTTATTTATGTGACGGAGAGAGACACAACGAGAGAGGGAACAAGCGGGGGGGGCTGGGAGAGGGAGAAGCAGGCTTCCCGTGGAGCAGGGAGCCCGATGCGGGGCTCGATCCCAGGACCCTGGGATCATGACCTGAGCCAAAGGCAGACGCTCAACGACTGAGCCACCCAGGCGCCCTGAGACATTTCACTCTTGCAACACACACTTTGACCGCTGAAGACAAACTTTCTGTGCAGTTTTCTTCCTCTCTGCACTCTGACAGAGGGGCCCGAACAACAGCTAAATAACTTGAGCCACAATTATCCTGCTACAATGATTGTTCTCACACAGTTATTTTATTTAAACATTACTTGTTAGAACGTCAAAAATCCTGCCTTTCCAAATTGGATTTACTTTCACCACTTTTTTGCAGCTCAGTTGCCTATCATGGGATATACCACCCCTGCGCCCTGGTCTCTATCTCAATGCCTCCAAGTCAGTAGGGGAGGCAAACAGTGTTAGTGATTCTCATCACCTCAACAGCTTTCCTTGGTTTCCTCTTCCATTCACATCTACAGCTTTCCAGAAACAAGAGGGTGAGGTAACCCAAAGTCCCTGATCTTCTCATCCTGGTAACCGGGGCTCCTTAGAAAGTTTCAAGCCAGGAATTTAAAGTCACGTGGATTATAATCAGGCAAGCAAGATATGTGACTGGCAAAAAACTCAAAGCAAGAAAGGATTCCCTCACAGCCCCAAACATTGGTACCAGCCAGAGTAGATACAAATGAATTATAAAGGTGTTATTTTTAAAGGCACATGAATGAGTTCTCCTCCGCCCCAGTTTAATGACTCCCAGCCCCTTAAAGGTTTAATGTTTAACTTATTTTTTTAGGCAGGTACAACAAAGGAGCATCCTCCTACACTGTAGAAAATCAAGGCAGAAAAACGGTGTTTGTGTGATACAGAGGTGTGCTGAGGAGGATGGCGGCTTGCCCCCAGGATGTCCACATCCTAATCCCTGGAACCTGTAAATATGTTACGTTACATGGAAAGAGGGTGAACTGAGGTTGCTAATCAGCTGACCTTTACAAGAATATGCGGGAATGATCCAGGTGGCCCCAATGTAATCACAGTGGTCCTTAAACGGGGAAGGAGGAGAGACAGAGCACTGTGAGAAAGAAGGGCTAGTCATCAATGGCTGTGAGGACAGAAAGACTCGGGAGCTGAGGCAAATCAGCCTCCAGACACTGGAAATGACCAGACAATGGCTTCTCCCCTAGAGCCTCCAGAAAAGGATGCAATCCCACCGACACATTGAAATTATCCTGGTGAGACTCATTTCAGACTTCTCACCTCCAGAACTGTCGAGTAAGTAATGTATTATTTTTTAATTTATTTATTTGAGGAAGCAGGGTGAGCGGCAGGCAGAGGGAGAAGCAGGCTCCCCGCTGAGCAGGGAGCCTGATGCAATGCAGGGATCAATCCCGGGACACCAGAATCATGACCTGAGCCGAAGGCAGACGCTTAACCAACTGAGCCACCCAGGCACCCCTAATGTATGTTGTTTTAAGTCACTAAGCATGTGGTAATTTGTTATAGCAGCAGAGATGCTGAAGAATGGCCCAGATCTTTTAAATTATACAGAAGATCATTTTGTATGTAATTTTCCTTGAAGTATTTGCAAGAAAGGATGTTATATTTTTGTTTTCATTTTCCTTATTAGGGTTTTCTGAGGTCAGATTAATATCTGGCAAATCAACTTCCATGAATGAGTGAAATCAAGAGAAAAGAAGTTTCAACAAATTTCTCAATTAAAAAGCAATATAGTGAAGTCCTAGAGAAGCAGCGGTTGTCCATTCTAAGGGTAGGAAAAGTTAATGTGATTCCCCATTCTCTGCCATAGCTTCAGGAGGCTCCCTATCTTCCATGGGCAATCACCCCACGTGGGAATAGTCTGTCCAAACATCTTAAGAAAAAAAAAGAAAAAGAAAAAAAAAATCATAGGTTGTTTCCTCCCTGTCACCTGGCCTCATCTTACTCTCCTGAATCCTCAAGCCTTCACACATAATTTACTCTTCCTTCCTCTCTTCTTCTATCTTTTACATACACACCTCTCACTTGTTGATATAAACCTCAGGGGACATAGATTTAATATCAACCAAGAGAAAATATAATTATCCCTAAGTAGATACAAAAGGTTAATATATTTTAAAACCAAATAGGGTAACATCTAACTTCTGGTCACCTAACCATCAATCTCAACTATATCTAAGACATAGGTAAGAAAATAAAATGGAGAAAAAAGGCATCTGGGTAGTCAAAGTAGATATGCCAAAGTGTATCAACTTTAAATTTATATAATACTTCATTGACAGTACAATTCCCCACGTTCATAGTCCCAATCTAATGACATTCATTTTAGATAGAATTCTAACAGATTAGATTATCTAGTTTCGGCAGATTCAAAACATGAGGGTGAAAAACAGGAAGAGATGAAGGACAGATATCTTTTTAAAAAGAGGGGAAGGTAACATCCATTTACGGAGTACTTACCGAATGCTAAGCCCCTATGGAGCACTTTGACCACCTGATCTGACACAGAGGATGAAACTTTGCTCTCCCTGGAGCTAAGTGGCCCAGAATTAGAAAAAGGGGATATATGTACATGCATATATATGAGCAGGAAGAAAACTCAATCTTTTCTCCATCTGATTCAGAAATGAACTCTTTTCCCACCAAACTGTATCACCTCAAAATCAACACAAACACTGCTTCTTGACAGTAAGGGTCTGAATGAAAAAATGAGTCAAAACGCAAGCCCAAGATTTCAGCAAGAGCACCATTGTAGAGGGTCACATAAAGCTGAAAAAACACTCATGCATTACTAAAAATCTCTTAAAGGCATCCCTATATAAAAGGATTTTTCAAGAAAGGTAAAATCATGATTCCCACAGATACAAAATATGTATCCAAAGTTCCTTTTAACTCATTAATTAATTAATTAATTAACTGAGGGAATGGAAAGAGAGGTCACAGCCAGTTCAAAAGAGCAGTCAAAGAACCACAAATTTAATGTAGCAAAGGAATGTTGAAACAAATGTGCGAACACTGGTCAACTGCATTCCCCAGGATATAACTAATTTGCATCTCTATGGACAAGAATTATCTGTACTGGTTTCAATTTTCTACAACTTCTAGTTCTACAGAGTTATAAAACAGTCTAGTCAAAGACAAAAACTCAGGCCCTTATGTAGAGAAATCCCCTCAGAGAGGAATGAAAGTTTATCCTGGCATTGAAAGAGTACCCAAAAGTCTTTTCTTGCCCATTTTAAAGTACTACATTTTTCTTATATCAACACTGCACCATAGCACAGTGACCGATAACTACACTGTCTTCAGTATATTCTTGCAAAGACTAAATTTGTGATAAAAACTTGAAAATTTTTCCATCTAATTGGCTATCTATGTAGATCTGCCAATCCCAATGATGCTGGATAAATGTTTTGTTGCTGTGGAATGTACCCACTGCATACTTGATAAGTGACTGGAAGGCAAGGGGGGGGGGGGGGAATTGTTAGAGGATGACCTTCCCAAGTATTTCCTGGTATCACAACTCCCCTTCCTTATTAGAATAGATTTCTGGACGATAAACTATTCAACACCATTTGATTTCTCTTCTTAAAGCACAAGTCCAATATCTTGTTCCTATTTGCTAATATAGTAAGTCTGTGAAAGTAAAAGCCAACATCCAATGATTTTCATATTGTCAATTCTATGGTATTTTTTGGTGATCTACAGGTCATATACACAAGCTTCTACATCTGGCTCAGTAACATTGATTTTAAGACTCTTACAATTTTAATCATGGCAATTCCTTTGTAGGTGTGGAGCCATCAACTAGGACCATTCCATATACAAATGAATGATCCCCAGAACTGCTGTGTGAACTAAGAAGGTCAATGATCCACAGTGAACTGAGAAAGTTAAGAATATAGGGCTTTTCTTTCTATAAAAAGTTACCTTTATAAACTTGCTACTGAGGCCGAGGGGTAGGAGGGGTGAAAGCTTTCTCTGTCATGAAATGAACTTAGTGACGGTACATAAGTATTGTTTTTCTAATGTCTTTATGGCAAAGTAAAGCTGTATATCCAGGCTTTTGTCTTTATTATGTTCCATAAAATCCCTAAATCTGGAAGCTAGTACATAAAAATCTTTGGAAAGTTGAGTAATAAAGGATATATTAGGTTATATACAGTTTTTATTTTGAGGAGGAAATCAATGTATTTGTCACATGTTAATCAAACCACAAAATGTCCTTTGGGATAAAGACAACTTTTCCATCCACGGTTATGAGCACCGATAAAAAAACAAATCACATGCGACCATCATCTATGCCAGACTCCATTGTATTTGCTGTAATTCCCTAGGAGACTTGCAGAAATTCCACACTGCCCATATTTTCAAGAATTAAGACTTTCACTTTTCTTTCTCTCCCAACACTTCCTCTAAGAACTTAGTCTTAAACTGTCATAAATGAACTCAGATTTTTGGCAGATGTACATTGCTTTGAATTGTTCATCAGTACCTATGATACCTAAACATGAATTTGTGCTGTTCCCTTTTAAGCTGATTCCAGATTGTGGCCTTCTTAAAGTCCCTGACAAATTACCCAATACCCAATCTTCCTTCTAGAAACTGATGAAAATGCACACACCCTAAAATTTTGATAATGGTAAAGAAGTTTCAAGACAAGTTTTGTACTTTTTCCCTACCTTTTTCTATGGCAGTGTAGGCACAATAAAATTTGTAAAGTTAAGGTTAAACACTTAAAATTTCTCAGAATTGTGGATCCAAAGTCAAAATTAAAGCGGTGATTCTGAACATTTCTGCCTAATTTTAGAGCCAGGAAAACTCATTTAGTAGTTACCACTCAGAATCCATGTATTTATATGTAGCTTGTGGAGTATTTTTCATGAAATACCCGGAAAAATGTTGAGTCATTTACTAATAATTATCTTTGCTACTAATTCCCTTGCACTTTTCCAACTCCCCTGATTGCACACCCCTGAAAAATCTAGTAACGGCTATGGTGTGGAGAGCTCTCAGTCTGGGTGAAGTACTTCCCAAGCACTTTAGAAGGATTATCGCATTTAATCCTCACAACTCCCCTGGGAGGTATGCACTTTAATCAGCCCCTGTGACCCTGAAGGAAACTGCAGTTTAGAGAAAACACTTGCCCAAGATTATACAGCTAACATAATCTGGAATTTGAACACAGGCCTAATCTGCTTTCAAAAAATTTAACCACTGCCCTGTATACCTCTTAGGGAAAAGACAGCAGGTAACAAAGTTATTCTACGTTGTTTCTTCTCAACAGGTTAGGGCCTGGCCCTGGATCCCCAAATACCAGACATCTCTGAATTACTGTCCATCTTCACTGGCTGGCCCATCTAACATGCTGCAGATCTGTTCTTTGACTACAAGGCGTGATCTTCTAGGAGCTGAGGGACATGCCACTTCAACTATTATTAGACCCAAGACCCAGTGAGGAACTCAAACCTGGTATCTTACATATGATTAATCGTTCAACAAACCTTATGCAAGCACTGCCATATTTAGGTAACAGTTAAAGCAAGTGACATTTTGCAATGGAGAACCAAATATGTGAAAGGCAGGTTCTTGTCCTCTAGGAACTTCCAGACAAAGGCATGGAGAAGACCGTCTCCAGCAACAGCCACTAGAGCTACCTGAGGATCGCTAGTTTTTAATAATTTTTTTTTAAGATTTTATTTATTTTTTTGACAGAGAGCACAAGCAGGGGAAGTAACAGGCAGAGGGAAAGGGAGAAGCAGGCTTGCCGCCAAGCAGGGAGCCCGATGTGGGGCTCAATCCCAGGACCCCGGAATCATGACCTGAGCCGATGGCAGATGCTTAGCCGACGGCAGATGCTTAACCAACGGGGCCACCCAGGTGTCCCTTTAAATAGTTTTTAAATTCTCTTTGGAGAATCCAGATTAATAGCACCAAATAAGAGACCTCAATAGGAAAAAGAAAAGAAACCAAATAGTGGGAGTAATAGACAATGAGTTTTACAATGAACTGGCTGAAAGTCTAAATCCGTTTAATCCTAGCAGTTTTATCGTTTCTGTACAGTCGTTAAGACTTACAGTGGCAAAAACAACAAACTCCAGCATCTCAAACACAGTAATTAGAGGCTCATGGGTGCCAAAAGATGAACAAGAAAGCATGCTCCCTGCCTTCATGGAAGTTAATAGTCCAGAGAGGAAGTTAAATGCTAAACAAGGAGAAACACAAACATTTTAATACTGACAGTGAGAAATACTATGAAGGAAAAGAATAGGGTGCTTTTTAAAGATTTTGTTTATTTATTTGAGAGAGACAGAAAGAGAGTGCACATGCAAGCGGGGGGTGGGGTAGGGAACAGAGGGGGTAGAGAGAGGGAAGGGAAGGGGAAAGAACTCAGGCAGACTTCACACTGAGCATGGAGCCCAATGCGGGGCTCGCTCTCACGACTCTGAGATCATGACCTGAGCCGAAACCAAGAGTTGGCTGCTTAACCAACTGAGCCACCCAGGTGCCGCAATAGGGTGTTTTTTAAAAGTTTAAGAGAGCTAGTCCAATTTAAATGGAGTTAGGAAGACATACCTGTGGCGGGGGGGGGGGGGGGCAATCTTAGCTGAAAGATAGATAAAAGTTAGCCAGACTGAGAACAGGGAAAAGAATGGAGAAGGAGCTGCAGTTGTGTAAGCCTTGAGGAAGAAAATAGTTTGACTTGTTATGGAAATTGAAAAGGCCCATGCGATAGTGAAGTAGCCATTGCAGAAAGCAGGAAAGAGGCCCAAGAAAAGGTAAGGGGCAGCCAAACTATGAATACACCTGAACCAAAAGTCTTCCAATAACCCCTGAAGATAGACTACAACTGTCTATAACCAACATCTCAGATAAAGACAAATGATGAATATCCAAATCCCACATCTGAGAAAATTAGCAATATTAAATAACATAAATTGACTTTCAAAATTCTTAAGTGATGGCCAATTTGGAACTGGAAAGGCTCATCTAATCCAACAAACCCCAATCCCTCCAAATGAGTTAAGAAAGGAGGTCCATGGATCAGATGCTGTTATGTTTTCTTGCCCTTTTTTCAGAGAAACCATGCTCCTCTACCACGGCTCTTTGGTGCCCTAAACCACATGAGCAGAATATACAAAACATACCCGGACTCTAAGCACTACTGTGTGGGTGCACAGGATGCGGGACATGCCTACACCCAGTTCCTTTCAGGATGCCGGAGGGGGGGTGTCGTATGCACAGGGAGAATGAGAAAACAGCCCACGCGCACTGAAAACCCTTCTGATAGAGACATTTCACTGGAGCCCAATGTTACCTCTTTTAAAAAAAAAAAAAAAAATGTGAAAGGCACAGGGGCGCCTGGGTGGCCCCATCAGTTAAACATCGGACTCTTGGTTTCCGCTCAGGTCATGATCTCAGGGTCCTGGGATTCAGCCCCACGTTGGGCTCCGCGCTCGGGCTGAGTCCGCTTGGGATTCTCTCTCCCTCTGGCCCTCCTCCCACTTGTGCTCTCTCTAAAATAAATAGATCTAAACAACAACAACAACAACAAGTGAAAGGCACAAGCATCGAAACACAGGCCGAGCGTGCCTCCGTTTGGTCTTACTTCTGTGGAATGGCTCCGACGGCACACAGACTCTCTGACCAAACTGCTGAGAAGGCGATCTGTACGGTAAGAAAAATGAGGAAAGACTTCTGATTCAAGTGGCAGATAAAACATAATCATTTAGTTCCACCTTCACCTGCAACTGTACTGAAATGATTAAAAGATCTTTTTCAAACAACAACCACACTTGGACAAAGAAAAGAACTACAACTTTCGGGCAAGCAGCTGGCAGAAGGAGTGGTAAGTGTGGCCCAGCAGAGCGGAAGAATTCCATCTCCACAAGCAGTGGGGGAAGGGTCAGGCGACACACTTAGCTCACAGGACTCCAGAGCAGCTCAGAAATTGGTGGAATCCGAGATCCCTTATAAGGGAGAGTGAAGGTGCGGCTGAAAAGAGAAGGATTCGTTTCAAGTCCTTTAAAAGACTTGTAGTTCTTGATCTGCTTCCCCATTTCACTAGCTGGGCAACTGTCCCTGCTTACCCCAGTAGAAGACTAGAGGCTTCGTCCCTGGGAGACATGGAACGCAGTATCTGAACTGAGGAGCACCAGGCACAGCTTATAACAGGGGTATGTGCAGTAAAGGGGAATCAAGCAAAAAAAAATTTTTTTTTAAGTAGACTTGACACCCAGTGTGGAGCCCTACTCAGGGCTTATACTCACGATCCTGAGATTAAGACCTGAACTGAGATCAAGAATAGGATGCTTAACCAACTGAGCTACCCAGGTGCCCTAGAGAACCAAGGGAAACTTTAACATGGTGAATTCTCAGATCCCTGGGCCCTTTGGCCTACATGCTTCCCTGAGCACTGAGAACTAAGCTTATATCCTCCAGGTGGGAGCTTGAGAGGTTGTTGGGAGTATCTGACCAGCCCAAGAGAGAAAACCTAAAGGTATGATTACTAGACCCTCCCAGATAAAACCACCAAACACTCCTGGGGTGAAACTCAGAGCAGACAAGTCCCACTTGGGCACAGAGAACTGAATTAGCTTTATATGCCCCACTTTTAACAGGCGAGAATTGCCAAGCATCTAAGAAAAGTCATTAATACAAAAAATAGAAACCTAACAGAAACAAAAGGCAACTTGAGAAAAACTGAGCTGTACAGGGAGATGAAAATGGATCTATATTGTTAATGTCAAAAAAGCCTAAAGTTAGAAGATAATGTGTTCATGAAAGAACAGCAACAAGATACTACAAAACAAAAAAGAATCGAAGTAGGGGAAAAAATGGGTGAGCAAAAATTTGGAACTCAATAAAAGACTTAAGATAAATTTAAGAAAAATCTCCCAGGAAACAGAGCAAAAGAACAAAGAGATGAAAAATATAAGTCACAAAGATTAGAGGATCACTCCAGGAGAGCCAATCAAGAAAAAAAAAAAAAAATCAAGAAAGTTTCACAGAACTAAAGGATTTGAGTTTTTAAGTTGAAAGGGTCTAACACATCTGGCTATGAAAACAGTCACACTGATTTCAGACACCATGAAATTTCAGAAGACTGGAGTTTCCAAACCGGATTCTGAAACAAACAAAAAACAACAACAACGAAAATCACCACCACCACCACCACACACAAAAAAAACAGATCAGATACAAAGAGTTCAGGATCAAAATGACATTGGTCCTCTAGAGAGCAAAACTGGAAGCTTAGAAGCAAATGGAGCAATACTTTCAAAACCATGAGGGAAAAATTATTCCCAACCTAGAATTCTACACCAACTAGACCATCAATCATGAGTTTGATAAGCAAAACGTCAAAAAACTGACCTCCAGTGCACCCTGGAGTAAGCCAAGAAAGACGAAGACTTGGAGCCCAGCAGGGATCCTACGCAAGAAGTCAGGGGATTCCCTGGCATGATAATCCAGGGGGCTGGGGGAGGACAGCCACGCAGCAACCTGGACAGCAACCAATCCAGATGGGAGCAGATTGGGAGCTCCGGGAGAAATACCACCAAGATGACCAGATAGACTTGCACAGCATACCTGTTTGAAATTATTACCAGGAGGAATGGGGAATGAATGTATGAGGATACAGCTTAAGTGACAAGACAGGACAATCAGTAACTCCAGGGAGAAGACCTGAACAAGACGAAAGAGTAATCCTAATTTCACGAGAGCCATGAATAGCATTTACAAGAGAGAGTACCAGAAACTGAAAAATCCAAGCAGCCACATAAGCACAGTATTTAGAATGACAGAGGTAAACACACACATGATAAAAAGCTAAATAGCTGAAAGTGAAGAAAACTAGAGGAAAGTTAGAGGGAATTAGGGGAGAAAAAAGTCACCACTTGTTTTCATAATATACTTTAAAAAATTATTTGGCCCTTTTAAGATTATTTTTTATCAGGGCTATATAGGAACAAAAACTAAATAAAAAAGCAAGAGATACGGAACAGAATTCAATATTCACTTCTGCAACCCTTATCATACTAGAAAAATATGTGTGCCTGTATTTTATAGCACAGAAAATGCTATTCTTTTTAAGTGACAATTCTGAGGCCTTTTTTCAAAAGCACATTTTGTGGGGGAAAAAAAAAATTTCACCTCCGATGCATCATTTGTTAGTACCTAGACACTGACCAGACACGCTGCATAAATAATGGCTAATTTGTGAATAGTTATTTGCAAAGTCAACATTCTTTCAGAGTCTTTCAAACTAGCAGCCTTTCTTATTTTTTAACTTTTACGTATTCATAACCCACCTTTTCCTCAAAGGAATCAAATGGTTAACTTTTTCTAACATCACAAATTTCTCTTAAAAGTATAAAGATACACAGTGAGTTAGGCCATTATAGAGTGTTAATTAGAGCATACTTTCCAGAACAGCTAGAGACAGTTCTCTGAAAAAGGAAAAAAAGGAAGTAGTAGAAATAATTTTTTTCTTTCTTAATGTTTAGATTGAACCCTATACCAAAATATTTGTCCCTTTATGTCTTCCTAGAAATTGAAAAGCCAAAGAAAAACAAGCATTAATTCAAAAAAACAAGCTTTTTCTTTGTATCAAGTAGTTCTTACTAAAAAGCAAGAAATGTCTCAACGTACCTACTTCAAAATAGTATTAAGATTCTGTGACACAGGTATTGTAATCATAAAATTCCTGCAATTAAAATTCTGTCTTTCGTGAACTGTCATTTCTTAAGCAAGGCAAGAGAATTTTGGTTGAATTAACCATGTATTAGTATTACCCATTTTTACTGGACTCCCTGGACTTTCCAACTAATTTGGTTCCATTATTTCCTTGAAAATATATACTTACAAGACAGTGGCTTGAAGAAACTCAATGATACTTCAAAAAATAAATTTATTGTGAAATATATTTTATTTGATTGTCAAAATATAGTATTGCAAATCGCCCTTAGAGAACCCAAGTTCACCCAGAAGTTTCCATTTCCAGAAAATTCCTCTGCTGCTAAAGGATACCTGAGCAATGGCAAAATTTGAGGCACCTGGGCCTCAAAATTAGAAGGTCATTCTGAATAAAGTACCTTGATTTTCCCAAGAATTTTTTTTTACTATTGTTTTGTTGTCTGAATTGACTCCTCAAGTAGGTTCCAAACACTCTGAAGAATTTTCAAAAGTATAACCATCTTAGAATTGGAGGAGACCTTAAATGCCCTTGTCCATATAGAACTATGCACAATGAAGTTACCTCGGTTGACAAGACTCCTGGTTAATTCAGAGTCTTCTGGAACCTGATCTAATGCTCTTTCTGCAACACTACATGATACAACTGGCAAAACCAATACAGTTACTACCTGATACTTTTTAGCAACCAGCAGGAAAATATTTTTTATTAGGTGACTTTTATCTTTGTACTCACACATACGGGGATGTTCTACCTTCATGCAAAATCAAACTAGGGTTCTGTTTATTGCTCAAAAGACACAGCTGTTATTGAAAACAGACCTGTATTTCCAGGTTATCTTCCCCTATCAGGTTAGTGACTTGTTTGATGTGCATGAAGTAGGACACATGGTCACAGACTGGGTGTCACTGCCAGTTTTCTCTGGTCCTACTAGATCACAGAGGGCAACAAGTTGTGTGTGTGTGTGCGGGGGGAGGCTATCATATCCGTTAAGACTTTAAAATCCATCAATAGGCCCTATTCACTGAGTGAAAACCGAGGCAATCTTCCTTATCTATGCTCCAGAAAGCAATTCCTTGGACAGTTATAATACCGCAACATCAGAGAGCTGATGGGAGTTTTAGGTTGCACTTAAGTGAAATGTGTTTACATTCTCATCTTACTTTTAAAAAGAAAATATAAAGACAATCAAAGTTAAGGAAGGAAGGAGAGATTAGTGGACAAAACCCAAAATGAGGAACATGCTCATCTGGCGCAGACCTGGTTAACCAGACAAGATTCAACTCAACAGGTGGAAATGCTGAGTCACAAACGTGTTCAGAGCTCTCCGGTTACTGGTTGATTCCACGACGAATGTGTTTGGCTGCAAGTAACTGAAATCTCACTTTATGGTGCTTTAAACCAAGGGTCAGCAAACTTAAAAGGGCCAGAGAGTAGCCATTTTAGGCTTTGGGCCAAATAGTCTCTGTGGTAACTACTCAACTCTGTCCTTGTAGCCTGGAAGCAGCCACTGACAATACCTAATCAATGCGTGTGGCTGTGTTCCAATAACACCTCAATTTTAAAAAGGCAGCCAGCCCACAGGTCCTAATTTGCCAACCACCAGTTTAATCAAGATGTCAAACCCCTGATTTAAAGAGATAGAACTAAAACAAACAAACCAAAAAACCACCCCAAGGTAACAAGAAGGCTACAGCAGCTCCAGATGTCACATCCATGTTCAAGGTAAAAGGAAGAGCAATGGGGGGTGGAGAGGTAGGGGGGCTGAGGCAACCACATCTGTCCCTTTCACAAGAAAGCAAAAGTTTCCCCAAAAGCGCCTCAACCAGACACCCCCCCCCATCATTGGTTAGAACAAAGCAACACAGATGGGCACAACCCAAGACTCATAAGCATCTTAGACAAACCATGATCCATTCATTGCCTAGGCCTAGACACATTGCTACCTCAAATAAAACTAGGCTTCTTATACTAGAAATGGATGAACAGTTACTGGGTATACAATTGACAGTATTTGTCACATCGGACTTTATTTTTTGTATTTTCTCTATTGGTATAATCCGCTCCAAGAAAATTAAGTGTGCTTTCTTCGCTTTGAACTAATTAGTCAAATGGAGATTAAGATTAAGCATGGCTGATGGGGGAAGAAAAAAAAAATCAAATCAAAGTAAATCTATCTCTGGCTCCCTAAAAATCGTGAGTTAAATGGGGAAACAGAGACTGAGATACCTGAATGACAGTCCTGCAGCCTGGCTTTGCAACCTGAGCAAAAATACTTAAACTAGGCATGCCTCCATCTCCAACTGGAAAAATGAGACTGTTCAATGAGATGCTCTCTAAGGTCTAACATCCTATGAGTTCTTTATATTATTTGATCAAGCAAATATAGCATGAGGTACACAGTCAAAATTTCATTCGAAAATAGCAAAACCCAAATCACAAATGTGGAGGATTCCCAGAGAGAGTAAAGTCTTACTAAAGAAAAAGGCTTTTATTCAAATAACATTTCACACATTGCTAAAAGATTGGCATTCCCTTCAACCTTTCCAATTTCCAAGAAAACACAAGTGTAAGAAGGGTAGTTAACTTTTTAAAAACACTATAAATATGTCTTGTAAAGATTATACTGTTTCTTACAACAAACGTAAAATAGTTCAAATCCAAGATGGTAACTGTTCTAGATACACTACTAATATAGGATGCCCCCCAGGAAACCCCCCACCCGTTCCCATAACTCCAATTAAGCATTGCAAAAGATAAGGCAGTAATCAGATTTGTTTTTGACACACTGCTCAAATGATCACCGCTTTTACCAATAAATTGGAAATTAATCAAAACAAAGTAAAAACCATTAAGAGTCCTTAAGAAATATGCTTTGCAAGAGGAATCCAAACAAGTAACTCTCAGGAATTTGAGCAAAACAGGAAAGAAAAGAACAGACAAGAAGGGACGGGGAGAGGAAGTTTTGGAGGAAAATTCTATTGAGCAAACATGTTCCCATGTTTTTCTGAGAAATCTAGTTTTATATCTATGTGACAGAGAGAAATTCTTTTCAATAAGTTGGTCCTAACTTCATTAAAAATACACCCCAAACTAAGTGAATGCTGTAACACTTAAATTATTACAGAAAGCTTTTCTTATCTAGTGCACTTCATACAATATTTAAAGACTTGAAAAATGGGCAGAACTGAAAACCCATCACATCATATTGGAGAGAATGTGACTTGTAAGTGGTGCTCAAAACAAAAACACCAATCCTTTTTTGTCATTGTTACGGTGGTAAAAATACACTTATCACTAAATTTGAACACATATGTGAGTGTGAACCTTTACAAACAGCCCAAAGGAGTCTATCAAATGATTATTGTATGGCACAAGAGCAGAAGGAAGGACAGAACGGAGGTAAAACCACCTCGGATACTCAGGGGCTACTGGAGGTTAGTAGGAAGCCTTCAGTCCAGTGCACGTTTAACAGAGAGCGCTTTCTCCAGGAATGGAGATCACTTCGCGCCAGACACCGGGCTAGATAAGAGATACCTCGCGAGTGAGAATTCTGTAAGGATTCTGCCCTGTAAGAGAACAGGCAGCAATTCTCAATCCTGACATACCAAAGGGGTTAGCAGGGGTTTCCCCAAATGCCCGTTCTCAGACAGATGAAAGAGCTTCCTTTGAAAAATGCTGGAGCTTTTCACCTCTGCAAAGCCCGTTTCCCTCTATGTTGTCTGCCATGGCCGTCTGGGAGTTTTAATCAACTCCCAGCCTCTTCACCATTTGTCATGTACACCAACATACAATAGGAAAACACATTTTCAGACATGCCTCAGCATGCCAGGGATGGGATGGACCCTCACTACTCCAACTGCTTTGGACAAAATGTGCAAAATACATGGCTTAATCCATTTATGCAAAAAGACACACACGAAGTTTAACCTGAAATGTCCTGAATGCTCCATGTGGGCATTTTCCATACTTCCAGCTTTATCACATCAATGATGGAGAATTTAAGAGGGTTTGGATCATATTTATTTATTTATTCTAAACCCTCATGTCTCTCACTTTCCACGCAGGAACCGGTGACTCTCCCCTAGCATAGTAGCTGTGACCCCACATTGGAAGGAGGTGTGATCAAAGGCAGCCTGGCCAGACTTGGGAAAACATTTCCACTGCGAATGGACATACTGCCTGTCAAAAGGTTATTCCCACCGCGTTGGGGCAGCAGATCACGTTACCCCAGAGTAACAACATGAAAGGGCAGAATCTGGCCATAGTCACCCACATACATGTTTTTCTTTCCAACAAGGGCAAATGGGAGACACTGACCTGAACAGGACATCCTTCTTATCACTTGAGTGTGGGTGGGGGTGGGCAGGGTGCCTTTCCCTAATCAATAGAGCCCCTGAGCCACAGCCACTGTTTAATTCCTTTTATATTTTTCTTTTCATTCAGAAACAGCTCACATTCAGCAAGACTTTTCTGTCTTAAACTTTTTCTTTTTTTTTTTTTTAAATCCAAGCAATCACAAGCTATATTCTGTGGAAGACAAAATAACTTTGGAGGCGTAAATCTTAATGTCAATGACAGGAAGGCTTTGGTGAACCATTACCATAAATCTGACAAACGCTAATTTGATGGGTGGCTGTATCTGTCTGCTGCGCGGCCAGTCTAGACAGCCTATTGAGAAATCCTAAAACACAACTGTTTGTTCCCTGTAACACCATCTGGATATGGCAATAAGCGCCGACCCAGCGCCATTCACACATGGATCAAAGCACATGCTAATGCTATCATGAAGTCATACACATAAAAAATTCAATCTGAGAACTCGAAGCAATTTTCCTAAGTCTTCAGTGAAGAAACCCCAGACTTAGTGTGACTCAAGCTAAGTGCATGAAGGGGGGAGAGGGGGGAAAAAAGGAACCGAATATTTAATGAGCTTGGGCTTCCAGAGGAATGTTAGGCCACCCATTGTATTGGAAAAGGCTCATGTCACACTTCAGTCATGGTACCCGTCAGGGTGCCCCTTTACAAAAATTGATCTGAGGACCTTTGTAATTACCTGTTTCAGCCGGGGAGGGGCGGGGGGGGGGCACAGCGGATTCATGACAAGAAATAAAAGAATGGATCCAAGGTGTAAATCTAACATTATATTATATTGGTCTGAGCTGGCAGAAATTTTCAATATTGCACACAATATTAAAAACTTTTCTCATTAAACAGCAGTGTGGCATTAGATCAAAGAATCAAGGGCCTCCTATTGAACTCCTTTAAATATTACAAACATAAGAGCAAGTCTGGCTGTGCATAAAATAGAAACAAAGCCCTTTTTTTTTTTTTTTTTTTTTTTTTGGTCCACCCTCATCCTATAGCTGGCTGGAGAGAAACACTGTTTCAGAAATCTCACTTGTTAGTCAAATGTGAAGAATCCTGACTTGTCCCAGGGTACTTAACAAGGCAGAAATGAATACGGGTCTTTATGAATTCACTCTGATAGGAAATTTTCAGTCAATATATTACTCCTTCAAAACTTTAAGCTACTCTTTCAAAATGTATCACTCAACAGCACCACTTCAATTGCAAACCATCCAAGCACTGTTTAATCCTCACCACCCTGTGAACCAAACTTCCCAGGGAGATAAGGAAGTTCTTCCTACACGCGGTGTTTCACTCCACTGTGAACAACTCTAAGAAACTTCGATTGATTTGCTTCTTGGCTGGCTTATATATGATGGAAGGACATAACTAAAACGATCTCATGAATTTGTTATTAGTCTGTCTGCTGGGAGACGCTAAATAGGTTACGTCCCCAGTTTTCATACATCCTAAGCATAAGCTACACAAAGTCCCACCAACATATTTTATGACAGCAGTAATAGTTGTTTCTCCATCCCACGTCTATGTAGGTGCATGTACACACATACACCGTAAGTAAATTTTTTAAAAATGTATTAATCATGTCGTGGGGTTAAAAAGACAATGACAAAACTGGTCGGGAATTACATGCTGTATCACTAATTGTGGCTTATGTTGCAAATTTCAAGGTGACATGGTGGTTAAGACTCCTGGAATATCCATACAAGTGAAGCAAAAGATGGTAACTGAAACAGGACTTTTAAAACACTTAGCAGCATGCAGATGTTTGAGCTGTTTCTACTCTACCTGCTAAAGCTTTAAAGGTAATAAAGAATAAAACATTACATTCCAGTTTTTAAAATGTCTTGAAGTAGAAAAAAAAAACTCAACTATATAATTAGTCATTTTACCATTCTAGATACAAATGCAGTAAAGAGAAAATGAAAGGTAAACAGTTAAGCCACAGTTTTCCTAAAATTCAGTTTAATTTGAAAGACTTCTCGCCAAGTACTTCACAAAATATATTTATCTTCTTCTCAAATGGAGTAGTAGTAGCGATGCTTTTGTCTCGTAAAAAGGAAAAACCACCAATTTCACCCTCCCATAGTATGAAATCTCCCCTAGAAAGATCTTAAAATTTTAAAAATTCAGGAAATGTATTCTGCCAAAGCGACTGCGCAAGTTTCCATTTAAATGATGATCATATATTGTTATTTTATATTCAACCTAAAATAGAGTTAATTATTATTATGTATTACAACATAATCTGGATCACAAAGAAAAACAGAACAGCTTTTTTTTCTGTACTGCAGGTTTCCATAAAGGAATTGCAAAAAAACTTCAAGAAGGTAATTTACCCTTCCCCAAAGAGAGCCTTATTCCCTGAACCTCCAAATAAATGAACTGTAAAGATATTTGCCATTTTGGTATACAAGTTAGTTAATATACACCAAGACATCTTAACAGGATTAAAAATATTTCATTTGCAAAGCATATGTGCAGACCCATCGGCATAAAAAGAAGTAACATTTACACACAAATGCACATCTCAGATGATCCACCATAATGATCAGATGTTACCCTAGATAGAATTAAGGGAAAACAGTTGAGACAAAATAAGTGAGAAATCATAATCACGCTTGTTAACCATTTTATACATTTATATAGACTTTTTACAAATACAGTTTAAAATCTTTATGCCATTCCCATGTTGGACTGACTACATTACAACTGATAATCATGTTGTCTAGCAGGAATGGCGTTCTTTCAGGCTGTGGCTATAATTCTGTAAGTTTAAAAGAGGGGGAGAAAATCACCCAAACATTGCTTAATGTAGCTAATCAGGCTTTTTCAAAATTAGCCTGGGGATTTCATGTCAGGCAGCATCTGAAGGCACTCAGAGCGGCTGCAGTGGAACGGTACTGCCATCCACTGGCAAGCGCTGAACCGCGCCTGGGGAGCGCGGGCACCAGCAGCCTCCCATTTCAGCTGCCCAGAGGGAGCCTTCCGTTCACTTGCACAGGGAACCAAAAAGAAAACGGAAGAGGCAGATGGCTCACAGTTTTACCTGACTTTAAAAAAGAGAGAGCGAGCCTCTTTTTCCTTTCAAAGTGTACGCAGCGGTGTTTATTATTTTTAGAAAATTTTAAATATAGTGACGCACAGACTAAACTAACCTAGTAACAAATATCCAGCCAAGAAAACAGTCACACCTGTATCTATGGAATGCTCCTGCTCCTACAGATAATTCTTTTCAACACCACAGAATATTCTATCTAATTCTGCATAAAGGGCATTATCTTCTGATGAATGCAGATGACACACCATGCATAAGCAGGCCAAGATATCAGCATTCATATGCCAATCATAAAAGCATCCCTTCCGTATTACTACCAAGGAAATCACTTCAGTTGGGGTCACTGTGGATCCAAGTCTGGCTCTGGATTCCTGCTGTACCATTAAAGCCCCTCTGGGAGGGAGCAATGGTGCACACTGAAATCCTAGATTTGACTGACCTAAATAAAAATCCATGCATATCAGACAAGCCTACAATGACATCACCAGCGTGGAAGAACCTTTGCACACCTTTTTAATGCTCAAAGACACAGAGCGGAGGCTTTATAAAAGTTCTACCAATTTTTTAGTAGTTTACAAGTATATGTCAAATGGGGAAATATACAATACGAGGGTTCTTTAAAGTAACTTGGATCTGCATAATGTAACAACTCAAGAGAGGCTAGTCTTCTATCGGTGTACATGGATGCTGCTTTCCATTAGTTGCATTTGACTGCTAAAATATCTACAAGTATGGGCTATGGATTTTAACATTTTAGAGAGCAACTGCTACTGCTGTTTTATTTTTTCCTTTCTTAAAGACAGTAATCCGAAAACACATTACAGACACAAAACATGTAAATGACAGATTTTTAAAAGGATTTAGTCTCCACTAACATAGCCGTTTTAGGCCACATAATTGCAGAACTCTAAAGAACCACAAAATAAACCGAAAACCCCAGACATAAAGAGATCCACTTATTAATTAAAAGCAGCTCTCTTACGCTATTAAAATAAGGTTGGCCATGCATACTTTATTGCTGTCACAGTCTCAGATGAGGCAGTATTCAAAACACATAAAAGTAAAGTTGAATAGTTCTCTATGTAGGGAATGGAGTTAAGTCATGTCTGCTTGCACAAAACTGTTTTGCAAAGAAGCCACATATAGAGGATCAGAGTGGAAGGAAAACAAAAAAAGAGTAAAAGCATCAAATCTCAAATTCAATGCTCCTCTTTGGTAGGGACGGTGAGGTATGCAGCAGACAACAGGAGTTGAACCAATAAGGTCTAAAACTTTCCCTGTTTAAAAAACAGGAACCAGGAACCAAGACAGTCTGCAAAAGAAAGAGGCGGGGAGCTCATTTTTAAATTACATATTAATTGAATACAAGTTATTTGGGGGTGCCTTTTATAAGCCTGGGTTTTGTTTTTAACCAATCTGATACAGGCTTTATTGGTTACTCCGTGAAAAAAGGCAATAGTCACAAAAAGAAAAAAAAAGGAGGCAGAGAAGGAGAAAAGGAAGGTAGGGAAAAAAGAACAGAATGGTAACAGTAACTACTACTATTTCATAACGTGATTTTTAGGAATTTCTAAAAAATGACTAAACTCAATTTCTAAAGAACTGACTGTTCTTTCAAAGCTATGGGTGACTAGCTAGCAAAAATCAAAACCTTCACACAAAATTAGTCCTACATTTCATATGAATTTCTTCAGGAAGAGAGTAACTTAGCAGGTCTCTTGGAAGAATAACTACCTTTCTTTGCAGTGCTCTCATTGATTGGTCCGAGGATACCAAAATTATTTATGATCTTTGAAAGTATGGAAAGAAATTCCTATAATAGATTATAAAAACAACACACTATCACGTTATTTTACGGGGTACTAATAACCACATAACTACTCCAACTGTACGGTAACTACCATATAATTACAATGCCTAGTTATTTATGTCTCGCAGATTATATGGTACAAAAGCAAGTTACCTGTTACCATACGTAAACATTTGTGGTGGGCAGGTGTGGAATATAGTTTGCTTTATATAAAGGCCAAAATTGGCTTCAAAATTGATTTAGCATAGGAACATGATTCTCTTCCCTTTTCCTCCATTTTGTTTGTTTTTGCTCTAGATGAAAGGAGGAAACACAGAAGCTTCCGCAGGAGATATACAGCTTTTCAGAGTCGATGGTTTATCTAAGTGGAATCTGCTACTGAACTTTATTCAGCTGGTCCCCCCCAAGCGTGTCCTCACTTAGGTTTCTGTTTGACAGGTTTCATTACCTGGAAATATAATGGCATGGAATTCAGATACCAGTGGCCTTAGGTTGGAAACTTTCTTCTTTCTTAATGTTTAATACAATAATCAGCACCTTAACTCCCATCCAAAGCACTCTAGGTACTAGGAGACCTTAAAAAGCAGTGATATGGGAACAGTGCTAACTTCCTTCCACTTCCGCCACATTTACTAGTGTGATTAAATGGGGCTTATTCTGGAATTACACAGAGGAGTAAACCCCATTTATTTTCCCTCTGAAATCAGCAACGGACTCTAGCAAGAGATAAGAAACAATGCACATCATGTCATTTACTATTCTTTGTTTAGTTTGGGGAACTAACGGTGGCCACTAAGCTGCGCTCTCTGCCTGGGTCACCTGCCCTGCTTTGGTGAGACCCACGGCACTGACTCCAGCCTTGGCGCTAAGACTGGTAAGTCCTAGGAGTGAAATCATAGACACTTGTCCTTTTTTTTTTTTTTCCTTTAATTCTGAATAAAATTCCAGAATTGAGAGCAGTGAAAAAGCATTCTCTACCAGCAGCGGGCCCCCCCCCGCCCCCACAATCTGACATTGTCTTGCTGCTTAGAGTCTAATTTCTTTCCCCAAATTGCTTCACCATATGGAAGGAAAGAATCACTACCTTTTATCTGCATTTTGTATCAGTCCAGGCATCTATGAGAATTTGTGTTCCCTTTCCATTTTCTTGTTTAGTAAGGTTAAGACCCAAACTATCACCTCAAGAGTTGTGGTACATACATTTCACGTGGGTCAGAAGACAAGCATTACAAAAATGAAATGACTTTATAATGACTTTGCTTTAATAGGGGGTTTTACACAGGGGGTTTCCTGGGAAGATGTCCAGGCAAACAGTGTCCAAAGCCCAGAATGAAGGGAAAATTCACCTTGATGCAACATAGTTGAAGAGGGATTTGCTGATTTGTTATTTTAAATGAAACACAAACTTCAATTCCAGCTCAGTTAGGAGAGCATTCCTTTGTCCTCCTACTTCAGCAATCTTTCCTTTTTTTTTCTTTCGAATCTTACGATTGAAAAACCAATCAAGAAGCTGGCATGTGCATATACATGCTGCCCCCCCCAACATATAAATACACACAGACATCCTCAAACAAGGGTTAATAAGAGCCCAGCTGGTTTAAGAGAAAATATATCTAAAACAATCCCACTCTTCTTAAGCACGAATTTCACACAAAGAGCTAGATGTAAACAAACCACATTTAATAATAAGTCTCTGTCAAGCTTACAACAGGATGCCCCCCAAAAATCATGGAGGCCCAAATAAGTAATTTTTATGTTATTTGGCCAGAAACATGTGTGTGTGTGTGTGTGTGTGTGTGTCTCCTCAGTAATGGTTTTTGTTTAGAAGTTTGGAAAAATTCTGGACAATGAAAAGGCAGGAGAAATTCAAGTGACTTGGAAAATACTCCTTCTGCACCACATAAGCATAAACAAAATAAATTCTAAAAGCGAATTTTATATACCAGTGGATGGGAAGTAAACATGAACCCAGCTGAACTGAAAGCTCAATCCTGAAGGGATAAGTAAGCAAGTTTCTCTTGAACCCAAATGATTCTCACACTTCTGAGAGGCACCATTCAGTTCCTTAAGGTGTCCTGTGGACAAAAACTTAAAGAGACAGCACAATTAAGTCAGTTCCTTGGCATTTTACTGGGGGAAAAAAAACAGAAGACTGATTATTTTCACCTAAAAGATTTAGGAATAGAGAGTATGGCAATAAAGTGACACCACGTTTCAAAAAAAAAATCCCCCAAACCCTGATATCTGATGCCCAGCTTATAAATGATTTGGCTAGGGCTCACCCCATAAACAGAACAAAAAATATTAAAGCCATCCATCTGGACACTGTGGTGCTTTTTCTACAAAAGCCATCATGGTGTTCTAGGAGCTTCTCATCTAAGTTAACACTGACACCACCAGTCGGCAATAAATCAAAGCTATGTTTGTCTTACAAGCACGTAAAATCATCACCTTAAAAGGTATTAAAGTACTGGTACTGTTCGAAGGTAGGGAATGGGAGGTGGGGGGAGCAGGGACAGATACTCCCTCTTTCACCTTCCACCCAATGCTCTCTTATCTTCCCAAAGAAGGGGATTGGTAAGAAACTTTTCATCTACCCATTGGGATAAAATTGGAGGGTACTAGTGAAAATATGGGAAAACCCTTCCCATTCTTTCACTTCAAGGCCTGGACTAAGTATAATTCATGAAAGGAGACATGTCCTTTGGGAGGGAGGCTGGGCCTTGAAATTATCATGCATCATGTTATCTAAAGACAGTTGGGTGAGAGATAAATGGCCTTCATCCTTTTTTCATGAGAACAGTAAACCATCCTCCCATCATTTCTAAAAACTACATTTTTTAATTAGAACCTAAATCGTTTAAAAAAAAATTTAAGATTTATTTATTTGAGAGAAAGAGAGAGAGAAAGCACAAGTGGGAGGGGCAGAGGGAGAGGGAGAGAAAATCTCAGACTCCTCACTGAGTGCGAAGCCCAACTCAGGGCTTGATCCCACAACCCCAAGATCATGACCTTAGCCGAAATCAAGAGTTGGATGCTTAACCGACTGCACCACTGAGGGGCCCCCATTTAAAAATTTTATATTCAAAATGGCCTGGTTAAAAAGACACTGTAGGAAATGTTTATGTTAGGATTAAAAATTAAAATTCTTAATATTTCTAATACTTTAATGGTACCTTTCTTGAGGCATTTGAAAGTTCACACAGTAGGCATGGTAGGCTGAATCCTATTGTCATTCTAAAATACCTAAGTAATTCCAGAGATATAAAAAGGTCTATAGGTTGACTGATAATAGGAACTTATTTAGGCAACTTGGCAAAGACTTCCATTTTTTAGATTGGGACTTTTAGAGATAAACTTGCTGAACTGCATTATCTAAATGTGAAAATAACAGACTTGATCCATTTTAAGGTCTCAAATCAAAGTTTCAAGAAAACAAATCCTAACAGCATTGAGCTGAGAAATTACGTACAAACAAAACACCCATTTAACTGCAACGCAGTCCTTTCAAAAAATTTACTATCTAATGAGGCAATAGATCTAAGATTACAAACTTACCACCAGGCAGAACAGATCAAGTGCTAAGACTGAGAATAAACAGCAACTCTGGCAGCATGGGGGATGGCGAGAGCTTCTCTGGACTGGAAACTGGAGACATTTCAGGAGGAGGTTAACACAATGCTGCTGCAACTGAGCAGTGCCTTGAATGCTGGATGCGTTCTGAGTGAAGACGACGAAAGCTGAAGTTCGAGTAGATGAATAAAAATTCAGGGCAGAGTCCAGAAAAAGATGTGGCCAGAGTTTAAATTATACCAGGATAAAGTGTGCTTGTGGCAATGCAGTGAAGACACACGATGACCATTATGTTTTAGGAAGCTTCGTCCCAGCCGAGTGCAGTTAGGAGAGCAAGGTGATGGCGAGGGGGCCGGGGTCTAAGTGTCTAAGATGGAAGAGATGTGGCTGAACTTCAGCGGTGGCAGTGGGAACGCACTGTGGTGATCCCCACACAATGGAAGGACCTGCCACTGCACTGAAGGACCATATGAAGAGGGCTGAGACAAGAATGACAGGAAAGTGGCACTGCATTGACTAAGGCACAGGAAATGGAGTTGAAGGATTCAAGAATGAAAAGGAGTTTAATTTTGAAGAATATGAATTTGAGGGGCCAGTGGGTCAGACACGTACACAGAGCCAATGGGCAGTACAAGAGATTAACTGGTTGATGGACTGATTTCACATCTGCCACTATCCAAAACAATTTCGAAAATGGGAGTACAGACAATTATATGGAAACAATATAAATAGCCATAATTCGGCATCTGGGCTCAGCAGTTAGAGATTAGATTGTGAAACTCAAGAGGAATCTAGAGACTGAAACTGAAAACTTGGACATCGGTGTAAAGAGGATAGTTGTCACCGCCCCTTGAGAGTAGGAGCGGTGAGTAGGGGAGGGAAGGAATTTTTTTTCTTTTTTTCCTCTTTAACTTTATAACATGCTTTTATTTGTATTTTTATCAAACACATACTACTTTTTCGAGTCAGTATTTTTTAAAGAAAAAAATGCAAGAAGACTGAAGCCATAGTAATAGACTATTACACAGATTTCACAGATTTACTCCTCAAATATTTAATGGATATTTAATATATATGAGGACTAGGCTAGGCGGTATGTAAATCAGGAAGGTGATCCCCACCTGAGTCCTGTGAGAGTCCCATGGGAAAAGCACAAACATTGGAATCAAACAGGATTCAAACCTCTGCTCTTCCACGGACTAGTAACAACACGGGGTTCTTAAATTCTCTCAAGTTTAGCTACTCTCTTGTAATAATGGGACTGAAAAAAAAATGCTTCTTAGGATTGTTACAAAGATTAGGAAAGTCAGCATAGTTAAAAAGTACCTGAAGGACAGCCTTTGGCACACAGTAGTTACTCAGTTAAGATTCCCTTCATGTCCATCATTCTGCCAACTTGGGGAAACCCAAAAATAAAAGAGTCAAGCAGACCAAAAAAAAAAAAAAAAGAATAAGAAGACTGAAAAAGGAGTGGTTGGAGCCTATAGGTGAAAGAGGAAGGTACCAAGGTAAGAAAGAAACCAAGGGAGAAAAAGTTCCTTCATTCATCCATCCACTTAGGAGAAATGAACCACATGAGAGGTGCTGGAGTGGACAACTATGTGAAAGGCAGTAGAGAGGTTAAGAAGTATTCTTCGGCAACTAGGGAAGCGGTCCTTGCTGAGAGAACAGATCCAGTGGAACAGGAAAGGATGCCACTTGGCCAGAGGGCTAAGGTGGTGAAGAGCAGAGAAGGGGGAAGAGGCAGCCTCCTGAGAAATTTGTGACCGAGGGGGTGAGAGCTAAAAAATAAGGCTTCCGCAAAATTAAGTGGTTCAGGAATGAAGGAAGGAGAGTTTATGAAAAGAGAGTGCAGACAGGGAAGAGAGGGCAGAGTTAACTGTGAGGTCCTGAAGGAGATGAATGGGTACCCAAGTAGAGAGGCTGACCTCAGAAAGGAGTAAGGACACACAGTCAGGAAAAGGTTAGAAATGTGTGCAAAATGTGGATAAATAGTGACTTGTAAAGAAGGGCAAGGAAATTCCACTTGACCAACAACCACATTAGAAGCTTTTGGGCCAAGAATGGGATTTTCTCCAGTGACTCTCAAGGGCCTAGTAGGTAGAAATGGGGGTAGGGAGGAGGCTGGGAGAGGACAGAACAGTGGTAGAGAAAAAGTTAGAAGGGCAAGGGGATATATCAATTATACCTTGGGGGAGGGGGAAAGAGTATAGCCATGGGGTGGGGGGGGAGGTGGTCAAGGGATTCCAGGCATGCCAGTGACCAAACAACTGAGATGGTGGGCTCTAGAGTTCAGGCCTGAGGGACCAGCAAGAGAAGGATGGGACAGATGGAAGAAAGGGACAGCCAAATGGCCACTCACTAGATTGACTATGAAGAACAGGTGGGTTTAGAGGCAGTAAAGGACGAAGGAGGTAAAAGGACAGGACGCTGTGAGCAGGAGAGCTCAGAATTTGGACCCTTGCGAATGAGGCAAGTCCAGGCCACACACGGGCAGAAGCTGGCTGATTAAGAGGAATGGAGAAGCCAGGCATTCAGCCAGTCATGAAAGTAGGAGGAGAGGTTACCTACAATAATGTCGGAAGACCAGCTGGGGCCAAGAGAAACAAATCCGGAGAAGGAAACAATAGAAAATAGACATAAAATTTTCTGAATTTAAAAACTATTTAAAACTGTTCTTCTGGATAACACTTTGTCTGTTTGGAAAGTTTTTAAGAAGTTAACGTGAATGAAATCTAATTCAAATCAAAGCCACATTCGGGAAAGCCATTCCACCATTCATCTGCCTTCAACTGAAGCGAGACATTGAAGGATCCAAACTTTTTTCCTACACCACAACCCATCTCAACTGACATGGCAAAACATGTCACAATAACTGAGCGAAAGAACACTGACTCTGTCAGCACTGAGGGCAGGTCATCTGAGCTCATCCTCTCCCTTCTTGCACCAGAGAAGAGAGAAGATAACAGGATCCTCAGGGCCTCCTAAAGCCAAAATGTGTTCACGAGTCATCCCACCTCCAGGAAGACGGCGTGACTAACACAGACCTTATCTCTCCCTTGGGTTGGCACAGCTCTTCCACATCTACTACCTCTCTTAATCCTCACAGGCACTCTGGAAGGCCAGTATTACTACTATGAGCATGTTTCTAAGGGAGGCTTCCAGGGCAAGAAGACTTGCTCGAAGTTACTGAGTCTTCCAGAGTCCAGCACTTCCCACGAAATCATGCTGCTTGAAGTCACTTCAAGGGCCCAGATGGATGAGGGAGAGCTCAGGGGAACAAACAGAAGAGCAGTCCCCTCCGCAAGATGGCCTCCACCTTCCTTGCCCATGTAAATAGGGGCTGGGCAGAGGTCTGCTGTGCCCTATAAATCTTGGGTGCCAGGTGTCGCCCTCTGCTCCAGAAGCGAGACAACAGAGGCCTGAATGCTCTGGGGTCACTCTCAAGGTCACACGAGGCAGCTACAGGCAACAGAAGCGCCATCAAGTATCCCTCAGGGATACATCACTTCAGATACCTACACGGAGTGCATGAACAACTGTCAATGTGCTCACATCAGCGAGAAGACAAGAAAACCCAGTCAACACAGAAATCTAGAATAACAGCATTACCACTTCAAAGCTGTAGGTACAAAACAGGGAATGTGGTCCATGGGTGTGTTAGGAGGTAAACTTTTCCTCAGAGTAACAGTTTTCTGAGAAGGGACCTGGACAGAAGCAGGAGATAGAGGGTGGGCTATGAAAAGCAAATCACAATATCTTCTCAAGCCAAGAGAGAGACAAGACAGAGGTAGAGAGGTAAACTTAGGACCCATAGGTCTCTAGAGCCAGAGACTCACCTAATTCTCTTACATGAGAATTAGCACAAAGAGAAAATTATCAGAGAGCTCATTTCTAAAGGGTATCTGGTTCCAAATACATTCTGCTTCCAGTCTTTGCTTCATACAATCTTTGAACCCTCTAAAAAAAAAAAAAGGAAAAAATATCCACGGAAAGCCAGCCCAGTGTTGGCAAACCATATTGGGACAGGACAAATTCTATCACAGAACACACGATCTGGCAAGGTTACCTGAGACACACTGCTGATCTACAGAAGTGTTGATCCCAAACCATAACTGAATTCTGCACAAAGCACAGGACAGAGTATGTTCAATATTCAGAGTTAGCTCAAATAGGTTCATTTACTCAGACAAGTGGGCAGGCAAATCTCCTCTTTTGTGAATAGTAACAAGACGGTGGGCAGCCAGGGTAAGGCACGGTATAGACAGCAGTGTGCTGGAAGATGAGGCCCACGCCACGCCGAGCATACTAAAACCCAGTGAACTGCACACTTTATATGAGTAAACTGGACAGTGGATGCATTAAAAAAAGTATATCCCCAGAGACTGCAGTTCATCTCTCAGACACAATCTTTTTTGGCAGTATTTTTTGGTTTCATTTTAATTTTCTAGAAAATGCCACTTTCCCATTCCTCCGTCCCACCTTCAGAATTCATCTTTCTATTCTGGCTGACTGTTTGGAACATGTTCCCCTGCTGGCTAACGCCCTGGCGTTGTCTCTCAGCTCTGCCTCTCTCATATACAGCTGGAAAACCTGCCTCCTTTACGGACCCACTGTTACGAGTATTACTTTACATATTCATAAACACAGTTTGAGGAAAGTCATCCATTTAAATTTCCTTTTCCAATATTCAGATTGTGAGTTATTAGAAAGTGAACATCCAGCTTATGTCCAGGGAACTCTTACTAAACTGTAATTTGTCCTCCTAACAGGTAGATCCTTTCTACTTTCTGAAGACAATTCCAGCTTTGCCTCGATCAATGAAAGGGACTAGGGCGAGAACATGTGTAATTAGAAACTTATCACACAGGTAGTTTGAGAAGAACTTGAAACAAAGAGATACAGAATCAGGACCAATTAAAACTTTAACCTTGTTGAGAGAGTTTTCAGAAAAACAGAAACCACACTCATTTTGACAGAGAACTGAAAATGCAAGGACATTTGAGCTGCAGAAGACTTAGCTGCAGGGAGCTGGGGAGCACTCTGGGGAGGGCGCTGCTGGGCTGGTGCTGGTCCCTCAGCAGCCTGGAGGAGCGGCCCCGTGGAACTGGGGTGCAGATGTCTGAGGAGGGGGCCCTGCCCTGCTGGCTGGGGACGAGACCTCTGATGGGGCATACTACAGCTAGTTCTGGAAGTGTGTAAAAAAAGGTGGACTTAAACTGTTTAACTACCGCTGCTAAGGGAAAGGGCCACTGCTGGGGTGACAGAGTCGAACAGCAAGAAAACAGGAAGGAAGAACGAGTCCCTCCTTCCTCCTTTTTCCTCTCTCCTCCAGCCTTGCAGTGTCCCTCGGGCAAGGCGAGCTGCCTGGCAGAATCTACTCGGGAGCGCCTGACAGCCCCATTTAGAAGGGCAGATGTGGGGCTAAGAGACAAGAGCTTGATTAACTCAACAGCTCAGTAACTGGAACAAAAAATGCCTTACTGATACCCAGGGCAAGCTCCTCACGTTCAAGGTCCCTGAACACCACAAGGACTCCACCCCAAGACAACAACAGAAGTCAATGAATGAAATATCAAGTGTTAATTTTACCTCCTCTATTTACTATATCTTGCCGTTTCTATCAGATTTTACAATAAAAACTTACAGGTATCAGAAATCGTTCTAACCTCTTCCAGAAGTTGTTCATTTGTTCATTCTCTTCCTCCAGCCCATGTAAATACCAATGCAACCTTCAGAAAACTATTTCCATTTAATACATTTATGGAATCAGGAAGAAAACTAATGTCACAGATCCCATTTTTAAGGATTCTAAGACCTCTTCAATTAGAGGTCTGTTTTCCTTATCCCCTCATCTCCTTGAAACGAACTGTATCTTAGGAAAAGGATACCACAGTATTAATTTAAAAGCACCAAATATACCATCCCTAAAAATAACTTTGCTGTTGGGAAAAGCATTTCAAGGTATTTGTGAGGGGCTTTTTCTCACTATTTTTGGAGGGAGGGGGTGATGTGGAGACAGGGAGGGCATGTGTGACACTCTTGGAAAGCAAGGGCCCCTCTTGTCACCTTGGTTGCCAGTGATCACACACACATTTCCTTACTCTTCGTTGCTCTAATGAGTTGTCTCTATTCATTAAAACAGTCCTTGAGCTATGGGCAAGCCTTCAACCATGGTGACACATCCTTTAGACTCACGCACCCAACTATGACCTTCCTAGAAAAAAATCCTTGGGCAGCAGCAAAAATCCGTCATCAGCTAAAGATCTCAAGTCATAACAGGATCTCTTTAAATAGGTTTCCTTGTCCATTCTTCAGTATTTTTTTTTCCCTGCCAGCTACAACCTTCACAACAGTAACATCCCAAGTATTTGAGTGTGCCTGCCCCCTGGCGGGTGGCAGGGTGAAGGACACTCTGTAGGAGATCCTCTGGGTATATCCAACACTCTGAGACAGTGAATTAAGAAGTGATGGAAGAAAGCTCATAAACCAAAAATCCTAATGGCGATATATGAAGACCTATTACAAAATGGAAGGAAACATAATAAGAAAAAAGGTACTAGGACAATTTTAGAGACAAAGCACCAATTTCTTGTCTTGAGATATAATGACCTGGGTCCCTCATGCTAAATTATGAACTACTGTGTTACGTGTCTATGTGCACCTACTGTTATCTTCAATAATTAAATCACAATCTTAAGGATAGGACCCAGGCACTGGTACTTTTTTAAAGCTCCCAGGTGATTCCAATATGCAGCCTGGGCTCAGAACCACTGCTCTAGAGCAATGTTTCTTAAGGATGTGTTTGGAAACCATGTGGATCAGAATCAGACTCTGAACTAAGCCTATGAAATCAAAATCTCCAGATGTGGGGCCCTATACCCTGTATTTTCTCAATCTTCCCAAGGAATTCTTTTTTTTTTTTGGTAAAGATTTTATTTACTTATCTGACAGAGAGACAGACAGTGAGAGAGGGAACACAAGCAGGGGGAGTGGGAGAGGGAGAAGCAGGCCTCCCGCTGAGCAGGAAGCCCGATGCCGGCTCGATCCCAGAATTCCCAAGGAATTCCTAAGCAACTGCAAGGAATTCCTAAGCAACTGCACTGCGGAAACTGCTGTTACACAGGAAGGGTTGGGGCTGGGTAACTCCTAGTGGTGAAGGTACAAGTTGCCTCAAGACAAAGTGACCTTGGAAACTAACGCTTCTCAGTGGGGTCTAGGGCCACATTAACAAAGGTCTAGTAGAAGGAGAAGGCTTCAGGACAAGCCAAATAGCTTCAGCAGAACTGGTAGGAAAGCGTCTCCCCCCAACCCCCCACCCCCACATGCCTATGTGACTGTTTAGAAGAGATTCTCTTCCTGGGAAGCCCTCTCTAATCCACCCTCCTTCAGCCTTCCGTACCCTACCCCCTCAAAACCAGGAGCTGTAAAGCGGCATCTAGCAGTTTCATTTTTCACTGACTTATCCTTATTATTCCAAATAATAATTTGGAAAATACCCTTCTTAGGGCACTTTTGTAAAATACCAAAATAGTCTCGTTCCCCTCCCCCTCCCCGCCCCCCAACACACACATACGCAAAGTAAAACAGGCATCCTGGCCCTCCCTCTTGGTAGAACAGCCTTAGAAAAGAATGCCTGGGGTACAGTGGCGGTTGGGCTGGAGTGCAGAACTTTTTTTTTTTTTTTTAAGATTTTTATTTATTTGTTTGTCAGAGAGAGAGAGCAATAGCAGGGACGACAGCAGGCAGAGGGAGAAGCAGTTTCCCCTCCAAGCAAGGAGCCCGATACAGGACTCGATTCAAGGACCCTGGGATCATGACCTGAGCTAAAGGCAGATGTCCTGAGCCACCCAAATGTCCCTGGAGTGCAGAACTTCTAAGGCCGCATGGGCTGAGTGACTTAACAAAAGACCCAAGGGCGCTGGATGGTGCTCTTCAATCACTTGCACTGACAAAGAGTTCTAGGACGTTGTCCTAGCTTTGCCCTTTTGAAATATCCTAATGATATCTGGTCAAGATTTATAAAAGCCAATGGTTGGATAAGTACTATTTGGTAAGCACATGCTACACAACTTGGAAATGGAACCTCCCCTAGAAGGGCTGAATAAATATCAGCAGTTTGCATTAGAGACAAAACATAAAAACCAAAGAACCTTCCTAACTCCTGACAATCCCGCATGAATTACTCGATTATTCCAAAATCTCAACCCCACATTCCAATCCAAACCGCCCAGAGACGTGCCTGCATTTGCTGTGGCACACCGGCCATAGAGGGTGTGAGAATTTCCCCCTGTCCTTCTGCTCCCACAGCAACCCTGAAGGAGGTGCATTTTACTGGTGAGGAACTAATCCTGTAGGATAGGCAACTTGCCCCACATCCTGCAGCTCTCAGGGGAGAGAGAAAGCTTAAATCCATTCTCCTCTGACCCCAGTGATCATTCTTCCGCACCATGGGGGCTCGCTCTGTGATTCCCTTAACTGGCTCTGATTCTGACCCCCATCCTCACGCCTGCCTCACCATTCTCCCCTCTTCGGCCAAGCAGTCCAGTGCACCTATACCCGTGGGTCCATAAACGCACATACCTGCAGGACAGGCCCGAAAAGCTCCGTCTGTGAAGCAGCAATAGGGAGAAAGGGGTAAGGGGGACCCAAGAGGCCTGTGGTGAAGAGAAGCATGCATGACCCTCCTAAAGGCCTTCCAACTCCATTTTCTTAAAATGAACACCGCGCTGGCCAGTCAACAGTTCTGAGGCAGCTGTGTATAAATGCTACAGAAAACAAAAGGTGAACTGCAAGGGGACGAAGACAAAGGCCAGGGTGCCCTGAACGGCATGTCCCAACCATCCCGTGGACACATGCACCCAGATGTCTCGGAATCACCTCAAATGCAAAGTGACTAGGTTTTTCTTAAGATGTTACCTTCCCAACAAAACCAGCTCCTTCTCTTGATGTTCGTACTTCTCCTGAGGAAACGATCACCTGCCCTGCCAGCTGAACTGGAAGAAGGGGCCAGGACCCCTCCCTTCCCTGTGTGGTATTCCCAAGTCCTCCCTGTGCCCCCACGCCCTCCCTTGGTCCTCCCATGGTCCAGGCCCTCACTCCCCTCGCTAGCAGCGCCTCTTCTGTGCTCTCAAGGGTCCGGCATTGTCCCTATTAATCCCTGTGTGGTAATTACTCAAGTGCAGACTGCCCTTTGCAGTTGTGTGCTTTTGCTAACATTTTCTTAATTTAGTTGTGAGTGACACCACAGCTTGGTGAGGTAGGCAAGGAAAATACTGTTTCTACTTGACAAGAGACGAAACATTCAGAAAGTTTAAGTGATTTGGCCAGAGCCACTGGAATAACCCTGCCAACACTTCTACCTACCATCAGCAACCTGGCCCTCTCTCACCCGCCCTCCCCCCTCCCCACCTCCTCATCTAAAGGGCTGTGTAAAGCAACTGCTTGGGGAACATTTCTACCTGGTTTCTACCTGGATACCCCACAGACATATTAAACTCAACATCTCCCAAACCAAATGCATCCTTCTCTCTTCTTTTTTTTTTTTTTTTTTTAAAGATTTTATTTATTTATTTGAGAGAGAGAGAATGAGAGAGAGCACATGAGAGGGGGGAGGGTCAGAGGGAGAAGCAGACTCCCTGCCGAGCAGGGAGCCCGATGCGGGACTCGATCCAGGGACTCCAGGATCATGACCTGAGCCGAAGGCAGTCGCTTAACCAACTGAGCCACCCAGGCGCCCCTATCCTTCTCTCTTCTGAACTTGCCACTCCCCTGGGTTCTCCAGTTCAGTGAACAAACGTCACCCATCATC
The DNA here is from genome assembly GCF_004348235.1 of Phoca vitulina. Lineage (NCBI taxonomy): Eukaryota > Metazoa > Chordata > Mammalia > Carnivora > Phocidae > Phoca > Phoca vitulina. The sequence goes on from NW_022589786.1 coordinate 1,029,540, forward strand.
CACCTGTTGCCCGTGCCAGCAACCCCAAGTCCTTGACTCTGCATCTTCCTTCACCCGCGCAGCCAGTCAGCAATTTCTGTCTACATGACTATTATACTACTTCCGGAAACCAGTTTCTCTCAATCCCACTACCCAGTGCTGCTAGCCTTGTCTAGCTCATTAACGTCTCGCACTCTCTCACACTCACCTGCGCACCCCGAGCCCATTTCATTCTGCTTCTTCCAATGTTTCCAGGTCCCTTACCCTCAGTCAAAACCAAGCTCCTGAACAAGGCGGACAGGGCCCCTTCCAGTTCTCTGGCCCGTGACTCCCCATCTTAGCCAGCAGAGGCTGCTGTAACAGAATACCCCAGACCCTTAGCACTCTGCACTCCAGCCACACCAGCTCCCCACTGTGCTGCCTCTTACCACCATGCCTTTGCACAGTTTCCTCCCATGCTGGAAACCCTCTCCTCCTCCTCCTCCTGTTCCCTAACCCTCTTCCTTTGCTTGACTAACTCCTTCTCATTCTTTAAGCTTCAGCCTACACAACCTCAGTTCCCCCCAGAAAGTCTGCCCTGACCTACAACCCTGTTCCCCCTCTGGGATTAGAGGTCTCCATTGTGGGTTCCCAGAACACTGATGACATTTGACTATATCCCTTACTAGGCAGACCCTAGGCTCCATGAAGGCAAGTACTGGGGCCATCTTGTTCAATGTTGTATCCTTAACACTTACCATACAGTACACCTTCCATAAGTATCATTGTCAAGAGCCATTCTCAGGAAGGGAGGGAGGGAGGGAGGACGAGAGTAAGCAAGGGCTCCTTACTGTCTACAGCACAAGGTCCAATCCTTATTGGAAGCCAAGACCCTAATGTTCATATTTTAAGGCCTACAAAGAAGAAAACAGAGCCCTGTGCTCCTTTGGGGTTAAAAAAAAAAAACAGAAGAAGAGATGCGCAGAAGAGAAACAGGGTGGAGTGGAGAGAGGAGGAGGTGTTAAAGATGTATGCCCTCCTACCAGGAAAACCTCAAGAGAGTCTCAGTACCTCTGTCTGCTCCACCTTCAAGACACATTCTCTTGTACTCTGATTTCCCTCTATTCCCCACAAGACCCCACACGTGTAGCCCACTCTCCAGGCCCCGCTCAGCTCACTCCTGCTCTCCCACTTTCATCAGACACAGTCCTTGTTTGCAGTGGCTTCCACAACTCCCAGTTCTACTCTTTTAAACCAGTCATTTTCAACATGCAGGCCATGGACTCCTGAGGGTCCCCCAAGACCCTTGGAAAGGACCTGCAAGGTCAAAACTATTTTCATATTAGTACCAGGACAGTACTTAACCTCTCACACTGTGTTGACATTTGCACTGATGATGCCAAAGCACAAGTGAACACAACTAGTGGCCCCTGGGCACAAATCATGGCAACAGCACCAAACTCTAACAGCCACTGTGTTTTTCACTGTCGCGCATTGGTAAAAATGAGGTCAGTTTCACTAAGAATGGCCTTGATGAAGCAACAAACATTACTGATTTTATTAAATTCATTAGTCCATCTCAGACTTTGAAAGGATCTTTTACCCACGCATGATTTTTTATTATTCCTTTTCATTATTATCATGGCATGTTTTTATTAGGTGTTACTTATTTTTATTACTTGATTATTCTGTGTGATAAAGTGGCAACTACACATATAGCATTTTTGCCGTATACCAAAGCATGAGGACTGTCTCAAGGAAAAGTACGTATTAACTGACCTTAGCACCTTTTTTCACAGAACACTATTTTGAGTTGAAAGAATGCTTAACAGACAAACTACAATTATTCAAACTTGAGTATTTTACAAACATTTTCTCAAAAATAAATGACATGAGCCAGTCAATTCAAGAAAAACTTAGCATTTGTTGCCAGTGATAAAATTTAAACTTTCAAATGAAAATACATTTTTGGAAAACCTGTATCTACGATCATGAACCTTGATGAAGTCCCAATATTGAAAGCCTTTTCTGATGAGATTAAGTGATATTAACAAATGTGATTTTTCTTATATTGTGTCAACATTTGGAAGATTTACGTAGGTAATGAACCAACATTTTCCAACATCAATACTTGTTACGAAACCACGCATGGGTAAAGATCTTTTCAAAACCCAAGACAGACCTATGGATTTTTAACAAAACAGACGAAGTTTCCTGATATGGTCTCAGATTCCACACTGTAATTAACCTTTAAGAAAGGGCCACTTGAAAGTTAGTGTAGAGCCATGGAACGATCCTCAGTTATTGGAAAAGGCTATCAAAATACCCCTCCCTTCTCCAACTTCTCTTCCGCATGGGGCTTAATCTTCTTTACATACCTCACCCAAAGCAACACACTGCAGAACATAAATGCAGAAGCAGATAGAAGAATCTAGTGGTCTTCTATTAAGCTAGACATTAAAGAGACATTTATGCAAATGTAAAACAATGCCATTGTAAATGTAAAACAACGCTAATTTTTGTTTTGGAAAATATATTTTTCACTGAAAAAATGTTATGAATAGGCGATAGCTTATTTTTCAGTGAATTAGTAAATATTTTCAAGGTATCTGTTTTGTTTGTTAATCTATTAAATATTGATAGCTATAACACATAAAAAAAGCTCCTTGGGCCCTTAATTTTTAGTCAAGAGGTCCTGACACCAAAAGCTTTGGGAACCACTGTACTACCCGATTTGACCTCAGCTGGTCCTTCGATGCCACATCAAGTCTTGGCTTGTCCATGAAGCTTCCCTAACCATCCCTCGCTGACCCCGTTGGAGCTCCCCTAAAGCATTCACTGCCAAGCCATTACTTCAATAGCGATATGCTTTTATATTAATGAGTTGTATTTTTATATGATAGACTCTTAGTGACTGTGTTTAAGAATTTTAGGGAATTCGCTTTCTGATGGTTAACACAGGCAGCTCCAAGAAACAGAAAACAAAATTATAGATTTAAACTTCTTGTGTCAAAAAAGAGTAAAATGCACCCTCTAGTGGACATGTAAGCTCAGGACACAAGAGAAATTTAGATTGCCAGAATTCTGTCTGGCCTTATCCCAGACAATTCAGATAATAAAATAGTAATCTATGAGTATAGGAAAATTCTAAACTGTAAATTTTTGATGGCATATTTTAAAAAGACAATGTGAAACCAAATCTCGTTTGAATTTAGTCAATAACTAAATGCAAACATGGACCTGAAGTCCATTTCTACACACTTAGTGAGAAGTTCTTATGAATTGACCATACATCAGATATCCAAAATACTATGTTTAATACTATATTTAAATATTTTTTTATTAATTATAACTTAAAATATTTAGAAACATTAGCACTACTGGATAAAATAAGGATTTTTTAAAGATTTTATTTATTTATTTGACAGAGGGAGACACAGCGAGAGAGGGAACACAAACAGGGGGAGTGGGAGAGGGAGAAGCAAGCTCCCCACCGAGCAAGGAGCCTGATGCGGGGCTCAATCCCAGGACCCTGGGATCATGACCTGAGCCGAAGGCAGATGCTTAACGACTGAGCCACCCAGGTGCCCCTAAAATAAGGATTTTTAAAATTAGTTCAATCTCCAGATATTAAACATCCCCTCAATTCACAAACCTAGCATTCCAATGACCTGCCAAAAATCTGAAAAGGGCCTGGTGAAGGTAAGAACCAACACTTGGGGGTGTACCTTTGTATGTTCATGTTAAAAGAACTCTGCATCCTCCTCTAGAAAGACCTAAGAGAACAGAAGTGAAAATAATGTATTCTTCAATTAATAACGTAATGACATGGAAAGATGTCTGAAATAGTTAAATTTTAAAAATGAAGTTACAGAATAATGGGTGGTATGGTCTAATTTATGTTCTTAAAAACGTATACATGTGCACTGATGTTTATGAACACTGATATACGTTAACATGTCATGAACTGAAGGTGATTTTTAAGAACCATGCATTAATGGAAAAAGCAATGGGAGAGCTTTTTACTATACTTCTATACTGTTTAAAGGTTATGAGCATTCTTAAGTCAGAATAATCAGATGGGCAGTTTTATGAAGTTACAGGGAGAATAACTGATTCAGAGCACCTCATGAAACAGAAAAGTGTTATTTCATCAACTAGGGTACTATTAGAAAGTTTACGTAATAACACACTTGATCTGTTTGGATTGTAAATCATGAGACTTATTTGGAAAAGGAGTTTTTTTGATGCGTTCATCAATAGAACACAGAAGGTCTGACTCCTTCAAAGGAGACACAAGCTGTAAGGGCATATACAATCCTCTGGGCTATTCTCCCAATTCTGGCAGAGACAGGAACTCCTTTCCAATTGATATCTGACTAGAGGGTCATGATGTCCCTTTCTTGACACTTGACTTCTAGGCCCTATGAAGTGCTGAAGGGCCATCCTGGGCATCATCTTCCAGCCGTGAGCTAGCCTCAGCACAGCGGCCTGGTACAGTTAGTGCCTAGGCGACTAAGTGGCACCATTAGCCTCAACTCGAAGTGGGAGGGTTGACTGAAAACTGGAAATTCGGTGGTGTTACCAAACGAAAGTCACTAAGGAGCACACATCTCCAATTATAATTTGAGCATCAAGTACAAAATAAAGGATACGTTTGCTCCCGCAGTCATTCTTATCTGAACACACAGTACTTCCAAGTCAGTAACTTACACAGATGGGACAGACCGGCCAAGAAGAAATCTGTTGTCAACACTCATGTGAAATTCTGATCCTCATAACTTGCCAGTATTCACTCTCTCATATACTGCCCACTGGATATATCCATCTAAACAAAACCACTCTTCTTTTTTTCTGGGGTCATGTTTTTCATCATAAGCATACTCTTTAACCCCCATCCCCTATTTCCCCCACCCCCACCCACCTCTCCTCTGGTAACCATCAGTTTGTTTTCTACAGTTAAGAGTCTGTTTTTTGGGTTCCGCCGCCCTTTTCCTCATTTGTTTGGTTTCTTAAATTCCACATATGAGTGAGACCATATCGTATTTGTCTTTGACTTATTTCTCTTAGCATTATACTCTTCTAGCTCTATCCATGTCGCTGCACATAGCAAGCTTTCATTTTTTTTATAGCTGAGTAATATTCCATTGTATATATATGCCCCATCTTTATCCATCATCTATTGATGGACCCTTGGGCTCCTTCCATATTTTGGCTATTGTAAATAATGCTGCAATCAACATAGGGGTACATGTATCCCTCTGAATTAGTGATTTTGTATTCTTTAGGTAAATACCCAGTAGTGCAATTCCTGGATCATAGGGCAGTTCTGTTTTTATTTTTTTGAGGAACCTCCATTCAGTTTTCCACAACGGCTGTACCAGTTTGCATTCCCACCAATAGGGCAAGAGGGTTCCTTTCTCTCCATATCCTCACGGACACCTCTTGCTTCTTGTGTTGTTGATTTTAGCCATTCTAACAGGTGTGAGGTGATCTCTCATTGTAGTTTTGATTTGCATTTCCCTGATGATCAGTGATGTTGAACATCTTTTCCTGTGTCTGTTGGCCATCTGTAGGTCTTCACTGGAGAAATGTTTGTTCATGTCTTCTGCCCATTTTTTAGTTGGATTGTTTGTTTTTTGGGTATTGTGTCAGTTCTTTGTATATTTTAGATACTACACCTTTATCAAATATGTCCTCTGCAAATATCCTCTCCCATTCACTGCTTTTGTTTCCTCTGCTGTGCAGAAAATTTATTTTGATACAGTCCAATTGTTAATTTTTGCTATTATTTCCCTTGCCTCAGGAGACCTATCAGGAAAAATGTTGCTATGGCCAATGTCAGAGACATTACTGCCTGTGCTCTCTTTAAGGAGTTTTATGATTTCAGGTATTAAGTTTAGGTCTTTGACCCATTTTGAATTTATTTTTGTGTATGGTGTGGGAAAGCGGTCTAGTTTCATTTTTCTTCCCACATTGCTGTCCAGTTTTCCCAACATCATTTGTTGAAGAGACAGTCTTTTTCCCCTTGTATATTCATTCCTCCTTTGTCAAAGATTAATTGACCATATAATTGTGGGTTTCCTGTTCTATTCCGTTCATCTGTATGTCTATTTTTATGCCACTACCATATTGGTTTTTTTCCTTTTATTAGTTTTTTCCTTTTTATTTATTTTATGTAGTGTTCAATGATTCATTGTTTGCGTATAACACCCAGTGCTCCATTCAATATGTGCCCTCACCAATACCCATCACCAGGCTAACCCATCCCCCCACTCTCCTCCCCTCTAGAACCCTCAGTTTGTTTCTCAGAGTCCATAGTCTCTCATGGTTCTTCCCCCCTCCGATTCCCACCCTTTATTTTTCCCTTCCTACTATCTTTTTTTTTTGTAAACATATGAAGTATTATTTGTTTCAGAGGTACAGATCTGTGATTCATCAGTCTTACACAATTCACAGCACTCACCATAGCACATACCCTCCCCAATGTCTATCACCCAGCCACCCCATCCCTCCCACCCCCCACCACTCCAGCAACCCTCACTTTGTTTCCTGAGATTAAGAATTGCTCGTATTAGTGAAATCATGTGATACATGTCTTTCTCTGACTGACTTATTTCGTTTAGCATAATACCCTCTAGTTCCAACCACGTCATTGCAAATGGCAAGATTTCGGGGGTTTTTTTGATGGCTGCATAACATTCCATTGTGTGTGTGTGTGTGTGTGTGTGTGTGTGTGTGTGTGTATCTCACATCTTCTTTATCCATTCATCTGTTGATGGACATCTTGGCTCTTTCCATAGTTTGGCTATTGTGGACATTGCTGCTATAAACATTGGGGTGCACATACCCCTTCGGATCACTACATTTGTATCTTTGGGGTAAATACCCAGTAGTGCAATTGCTGGGTCCATATTGTTTTAATTACTACCACTTTGTAATATAACTTGAAATCTGAAATTGTGATACCTGCAGTTTTTTCTTTTTCAAGATTGCTTTGGCTATTCGAGGTCTTTTGTGGTTCCATACTAATTTTAGGATTGTTCTAGTTCTGTGAAAAATGCTGTTGCTATTTTGATAGAGATTTCATTAAATCTGTAGATCGCTTGGGTAGCTCACATATTTTAACAGTATTTGTTCTTCCAACCCATGAGCATAGAATGTCTTTCCATTTCTTTGTGACATCTTGAATTTCTTTCATCAGTGTTTTATAGTTTTAAGAGTACAGGTCTTTCACCTCTGGTTAAGTTTATTCCTAGGTATTTTACTGTTCTTGGTGCAACTATAATTTCACTTTCTGCTGTTTCACTATTAGTGTATAGTAATGCAACAGATTTCTGTACATTCATTTTGTGTCCTGCAACTTTACTAAACTCATTTATCAGTTCTAGTAGTTTTTTGGTAGAGTCTTTAAGGTTTTCTGTATATGGTTTCATGTCATCTGCAAATAGTTTTACTTCTTCCTTATCAATGTGGATGCCTTGTCCTTATGGTGTCTGACTGCTGTGGCTAGGACTTCCAGTACTATGTTAAATAAAAGCAGTAAGAGTGGACATCCTGGTCTTGTTCCTGACTTTAGGGGAAAAGCTCTCATTTTTTCACCATTGAGTAGGACATTGGCTATGGGAAAACCCCTTTTCTCAAGTAATTAAAACTCTAATCTCCTATCCCATTTTTTAAAAACCTACTCCAACAACTTTTTAGCCTTTTGTCTTGTTTTACTAAAATCTTGTCTGTGCTCAAAGAACTACAACCTCCTCCATTAGTCAACTAAAATTGCCTCACATTTAAATGTTATGTTTCTTTGAGCATAGGCAGATCAAGTCTAAAAAACTGAAATATATACAAATATCGAATCATTATATTGTACATCTGAAACTAGTATGTTATAGGTCAGTTGTACCTCAATAAAAAGGATAAGAGTGGTTAATATATGAATCATGATTCAATTTTCAACCCTTCCACAACCGTGTTCAAGTTATATGGGCAACTGCTTGTTTATAATGCTTCCTTACCATTGGTCAGGGGTGCCCCCATGTTGTCAGGCCCAGAGTTAAAGGAAAATAACCTTCGTTACACATTTCTCAATTGTCACCATAAGATACATTCTTAATACTTTTGAAATTACCTCTCAACCTCTGAATCAGAGACGTAAGAATGTCTCTTCACAAGTTTTGGCGTGCCAGCATGCTTTTTTAAAAACATGGTCTAGGGGTGTCTGGGTGGCTCAGTCGGTTAAATGTCTGACTCTTGGGTTCAGCTCAGGTCATGTTCTTGGGGGTTGTGGGTTCGAGCCCCACATCAGGCTCTATGCTCAGTGCAGAGTCTGCTTGAGAATTTGCCTCTCCCTCTCCGTCTGCCCCTCCCCCCTCACATGCTTGCTCTCTAAAATAATATATCTTAAAAACAGAAAAACACATGGTCTAACAATGCTGTATTATATACTGAAAAGTGTTAAATGTTCTCACCACAAAAAATACTAATTATGTGAGGGCACAGATACGTTAACTGTGGTAATCACTTCCCATATCCATACGTATATTAAGAACTTAAACTTATAACCAATGTGATATGTCAATTACATCTCAAAGGTGGAAAAAAATAAAAACATGGAAATTACATCAAATTATGCCAAAATAAAAATGAAGATTCACAAAGTAAGATGGCCAAGTAAGAGCAGGCTTACAAATGTGCTCTATGTGAAAATGACCAAAGAGAACCAAAAAATAGCAAAAAAAAAAAAAAAAAAGGACAAGGGGGTGTGGGTGAGGAAATGCAGAATTCATCAGGATTAAAGCTAAGGTTGGGGATCAATGAAAGGACCCTGGTGGTGGACCCAGATTACCTTGGCCAAGAGTGGTATTTGTGAGAAGTACAGGAAATTTTGTCACCCCCAATACAAAGGCAGCAAAATTATGGAAGGTCGCCTCCATTTGAAGCCCTTTCCTAAGCACAGAACAACAGCACTCAGGGCTCAAAATACTAAGACTGGGGTCAAAAAGGCAGTGCCATTGCTAACCAGTTTTCCCTGATGGTTACCACACAGCCCACTCTGCTGCACCGAGCACGCCCCACCCTGGAGGAGTGAGACCCCGCATCATGCAAGTAGCAGCCGGCACGTTTTGAGAGTAGCTGCAGGCAAGTCATACTTGATTTTACCAGACTTTCAGGGATTCCTCAAACTGAAAAGTGCCCCGCGAGAGCATGCTGAACCCTAGCATTTTTCTTACTAATAGGATTTAGCTGGGCTCATGGCTCCTCAACTAGAAAGCAGTTTCCAGCCTCTTTTTCCGTCAAATGTGGCCACATGCTAGTCGTGAGTGCAAGTGACGTGTGCGACTTCTGTGTCACTTTTTCGTAAGGAGATTTGTTGTTTGCCTCCTTTGCCACTCTCTTTACTTCCTCTAGCAGTAGAGAAGTATCCTACAATATTAAAACAATTATCAAAATTAAAGCAGTATGCTGATGGCACATTAGACAGATCAATAAAAGCAGAAAAAGAAATGGAGGTGATTCTCTGCAAGATGTCTTGAATACGCTGAGACTTCTAAAATACATTTTTAACCAGGAACAGCCCCTGTTCCATCTGTGGTTAACATAGCATCTCAAACAGTGGGAACATGTGGATTATTCTGCAAATGGGACTAAGCAGTGACTAACCAAATGGGGAAAGCAAATCAAGTTGTAGCCCTGCTTCCAACTTACTCCAAAATAAAGTCCAATTTGGTCTAAATTTTAAATGTAAAACAAAACAAAACAAAACAAACACAGGAGCACCAGAGGACATTAATAAATAACAGTATCTTTATATTCTTAGAGGTGTGGAAGAACATTTGAAGAATGAAAGGAAAGCACCTAGCCATTCTCTCCACATTACTAACTCTCCAACATCCCTCCTATTGATATGGTTGCCTCACCCTTAAGGTTAACAAAGTGGAAAACCAAAATAGGAATGCAAGAAGAGGGAACAATGTGGTCATTCAATCTTTCAGCCAAAAGTAAGCCTAGATTCAGGGATGGGTGAACCTTTGTGCCCTGGAAACACCACATGTGTCCACTTTCCCAGTGCCCAGCACAGCCAGCCCCGAATTCCGAGCCTGAGCTATTACCCCAAACCTGGCCTTCAAACAAACAACAAAAACAGTAACAAAGAATCCAGAAGCTGTTAGAACATTAAGGAAGCTGACTGTGAGTGTCCCCTTCCTGACTTCTAAAAGCAGTCTGCAACACAAGACAGAAGACTATGAATTTGAGACACAAAAGGATACCCCATTCTTCCCACGCTACTCCACCAAAGAATATTTTTCAGGTACATGAGCCACTAGAATAAGTGGTTATCTACAGTAATCTTAAGGTTATACTCTTCAGCAGTTCTGACTCAAGAATTTGACCTTGACATTAAGCCAACTTCATAGATCAACTGTCACTTCAACAAAACAAGAAAAACCTCAAGTAAAGGTTAAATGGCAAGTGTTTTCCTAATCACCCTCAAATGAAACAAATCATGTTACTATAATAAGGAATACTGCAACCAACACATTTCGTGAGCCAAAAAGGTATTCTTAGAACTAAGAACACTGGACCCAAGATTGACTGAATATAACTGTCAAAGGTTTTGGCCCTGATGTGTATGTCTGGCAAAGGACAGACAAAATTTAAAAATGCAAATGTTATTCTACTCCATAGCAATAATCCTGAGGGAAAATACTGTGGTGCTTCTATAGATGGGGAAGTAGGCCAACAGTGATTCTTCTAAGATGAGGTAAGTAGCTGAATCAGAACTCAAATCCTGGTCTTTCAACTCCCAAGATCAGAGGCCTTTTGCTCCATCCTACAGCACTCTCAGTGGTCATTTTCTAACATATGAAGACTGAGCACTAGATACACAACTGTTACTAGGTAAGAAACCATTATCTTGGGACAGCAGCAAGGGAAAAGACTTTATTCAATACCATTTTTTTTTTTTTTCTGAGAATTTCTTTCATATCCTGTCTAGAAGCAACTTGCCCCATCATCAAAGGCATAAAGCTTTATGATTAAGAAAATGGCATGTATAAAGTACAGTTCAAATATCCCTTCTACAGTAAAATAGTGGTATGTATCAGGGGAAAAATTCTCTTTTCTACCCTAAATGTGTGTTCAGCTAAGGTGATCCACATGGTGAGACGACTTCTGTGGGTAAACAATCACTGAGGAAAAAAAGTTTCTCAAAGTCCTTGGTTTCTCTGGGGCATAGAGCATCTGTCCCTCTGGCTGAGATTGTCAGGGGTTCCCTCTCCTTCCTTAGCAAGAAAACTGAGTGCCCGGCCCTGTAGAGGAAATGCTGTGTTTTCCAATCTCCTCTGTAGTTAAGTATGACCATGTGACAAACTTCTGAAACATGAGAAGCAAAACTGAGATGAAACTCTAGTTTGTTTCCTTAAAGGAAGGGGACATACTACTCTTTGCTCTTATTCCTTCCCACTGTCTGAAAACGGGAAAATGGATTGTGCTCAAGTAGCCATTTTGTACAATGAGGTTTATGCCATGCTTTGTGGATGAAGCGAACAAGATAGGAGGCTGGATCTTGGAAGATGGTGGCCACCAGATTAACAGCCCCCCCAGACTATTCACCTCCAATTTTGTTTACAGAAATAACCTAACTTGGTTAAGCCGCTATACATTGGAGAGAACGTAATTCTATATAGCATCCCTGATTCTTACTACTTTGCAACATTCAAGCATCTCATATTATCTCAAAAGATGGCATCAAATTATCAAATTTTTCATTTCCTTTATATCCAAAAATAAGTGTTTTCCAAAAGCACATATATCAAGAAAGGGGGGGCTCTGTTGCAAAACCTTATCTATATCCTTTCTACAACATGTGGAACACTGTACTTTTAACTGTTTGTTTAGGAGCTTGCCAAGACCACCCCACTTCTCTCTGTCAACTAGACTAGAAACTCTCTAGTTCAGTCAAATCCCTAATGCCTAGCACAGTGCCAGGCACAGTACAGACACTCAGAAAATGTCTGTGCAATAAACGAACATGACAAAGACTGGCCTTAATAACGGGGTTCCCAGTCATGATTCAAGAGCCTCTCCAAGTACTAGTTAGATATGATACTGAGTCGTGAGTTCACTCTAGTGATTCCCAACCACAGGCAATGTTTAAGAATGACAGATCTCTGAATCCTGCCTGCCCTCAAAAATCACTGAATCAGATCCACCTGGGATGGATTCTAGGCACATGCGGTGTACACAAATAAGACCTTCCTAGTTTATGCGACAACTGACATTTTCAAGGAAGGAAAGGAAGGAGAAGAGAAGAGTAACTTAATCCTACGGGTTTTGATGTTAGCATAGGGGATAGAGGGAAATGCTGCTCTCTGGAGTCAGAGTGAAGAACTGCCTATTGCCTTTTATCATTGGAAGTTCTACTTCCTTTGGGGTTGGCTGTCCTGCTCCTATAAAATACTGTGGCCCTTCTGTGTATTCCTCTAAATATAGCCCAACTTCTACCTTTCCTAGTCTCTCCCCTTGATTTTCTTTCTTTCTTTCTTTTTTTTACATTACTGAACCACTGTTTTATCAAAGTGTTTTTAAATCCCTCCTTATATCCTTCTCTTAAAATATGTATTTCTAAAATAAAAAATGCTAATAAGGAACATTTGGTTCCCCTGGAATTGTTAAAATTTTAAGATTTTTCACTGAAGACTTCATCCTACAGTTCAAAGCAATATTACTAAAATTAATTTTTTTCTTAATATTCAAAATTTCATCAATTATTAGTTACCACTCTCAAAACCCTACACTTATAATAAATGTCAGTTTTGAAGTGTTTTTTATTTTTTTATTTTTTAAAGATTTTATTTCTTTATTTGACAGAGCGATAGAGAGAGAGCACAAGTAGGCAGAGAGGCAGAAGGGGAGGGAGAAGCAGGCCTCCTGCTGAGCAGGGAGCCCGACGTTGGGGCTCGATCCCAGGACCCTGGGATCCCGACCTGAGCCGAAGGCAGCCACCCAGGTGCTCAACTTTGAAGTGTTTTTTAAAGACACATTCCATATTTTATTTTACCCACATAACTGAAATCAGTTTCCTCAATGTTGTCTATAGTCATTTAATATTTTACTGGACTTCTTACAGGTTCAGAAAGCTTTTATGGTCTTTTCTCTACTGCAGGCTATCTGGGGTAGCATTTTAAACTTCTAGGAAGTTACAGTGTTTCTCTTAAAGTGTTCTTCTCTGGTGGAAAACTTAACACTGATTATAACAACACAATTAAGAATTATCAAGCTAAACAGCTAGATGCTGGTCTTTTGGAACAAGCCTTCCTTTCGGGTCAGCAATACTAGTTAGAAACCACCCAGTCCTATCAGTAATCTGATAATATACGGCCACATTAACAGAGTCTTCAAACTTCTGAATTATTGGTGATACTTAATACCACCAATGATACTCAAAAGTCCCCCAATCCTTAATTATTCTATTCAAAATAAGCCTGTAAGAAATGCAAATCAAAACCACAATGAGATCACCTCACACCAGTCAGAATGGCTAGTATCAAAAAGACAAGAAATAGTAAGTGTTAGTGAGAATGTGGAGAATAGGGACCCTCATGCACTGCTAAGGGGAATGTAAATTGATGCAGCCATTGAAAAACAGCATAGGGTTTCCTGAAAAATTAAAAACAGAACTACCATATTATCCAGTAATTCCACTACTGGGTATTTACTCAAAGAACACAAACACACTAGTTTAAAAAGATACAGTCTCCCCCATCTTTATCACAGCATTTACAATAGCCAAGATATGGAAGGAACCCAAGTGACTATTCATAGATGAAGAAAATGTGGTAAATATATTCGGTAGAGTATTACTCAGCCATAAAAAAAAAAAAAGTAATCTTGCCATTTGCAACAACATGGATGTACCTAGAGGGCATTATGCTAAGTGAGACAGACAAATGCCATGATTTCACTTGTAGGCTGAGTCTAAAAAAGAAAAACGAGCAAACCAAAACAGTCTCTCAAATTCAGAAAACTGGTGGTTGTCAGAGGAGAGGTGGGTGGGGGGATGGGAGAAATAGATGAAGGGGATTAAGAGGTACAAAATTCCAGTCATAAAATAAGTCATGGAGATAAAGACTGTAGCATAGTAAGTACAGTCAGTAATATTGTAATAACGTTGTATGGTGACTACACTTATCATGGTGCACACTGAGTAATGTACAGAATTGTTGAATCACTACGTTGTACACGTGAAACTAATATAACATCGCATGTTAATTATACTTCAATAAAAAATTTTTTTAACAATAAGCCTACAAAACTGCAACCATGTCTGGTAATCTAAATATAATTCATTCAATGGCTGTATTAATAAAAAGACCCTACATTATTCAGAATCAAAGAAATGAACCACTCTAGATATTTAGATACGCTTTCTAAACATATTTTTTTAAAGGATTTATTTATTTCTTTTTTTAATTCCTTCGAGACACAGAGATACAGAGAGAGAGAGCATGAGCTGGGGGAGAAGCAGAGGGAGGGGGAGAAGCAGGCTCCCCACTGAGCAGGGAGCCCAATGTGGGGCTCGATCCCAGGACCCTGGGATCATGACCTGAGCCAAAGGCAGACGCTTAACCATCTGAGCCACCCAGGTGCCCCTCTAAACATACTTTTACTTGGCTTTATTTCTTCACATATAGAATGAAGATAATTATGCTTACATCACAGGTTGGTTTTTTCCAAGATCTTTTTTTTTTTTTTTAATTCCTGACCCTCCAACCAGCCCTCTCCTGACTCATTTTTTGAGATATAATTATGACAGTGTTATGTTAGTTTCAGGTGTATAATATAATGATTCAACAATTCTATACATTACTCAGTGCTCATCAAGTGTACTCTTGATTTCCTTTATCAACTTCACCCTTCCCCCATTTATCCCCTCCCAACGACTAGCTTCTTCTTTATTCAAGAGTCTGTTTTGTCTTTGTTTCTCAAATTCTACATATACGTGAAATTATATGGTATTTATCTTTCTCTGACTTACTTCACTTAGCATTATACCTTTTAGGGTCCACTCATGTTACAAATGGCAAGGCTGCGTTATTTTTATTGCTGAGTAATATTCCAGAGTGTGTGTGTGTGTGTGTGTGTGTGTGTGTGTATTGATGGTTATTTGGGCTGCTCCAGATCTTGGCTATTCTAAATAATGCTGTGATAAACATGGGATGCATAGGTCTTTTCAAATTAGTACGTTCATTTTCTTTGGGTAAATGCCCAGTAGTGGAATTACTGATCATACGGTAATTCTTTTAATTTTTTCAGGAACCTCTGTACTATTTTCCCACAGTGGCTGCACCAATTTACATTCCCACCAACAGTGCACAAGGGTTCCTTTTTCTCCATATCCTTGACAATACTAGTTATTTCCTGTGGTTTTGATTTTAGCCATTCTTACTAGTGTGAAGTGATAGCTCACTGTGGTTTTGATTTGCATTCCCCTGTTGATTAGTAATATTGAACATCACTAAAAATGTCCATACTACCCAAAGCAATCTGCAGATTTAATGCAATCCCCATCAAAATACCAACAGTTTTCACAGAACTAGAACACTAAATTTTTAAGAAACCACAGAAGAGCATGACTAGCCAAAGCAATCCTGAGAAAGCAGAACGGAGCTGGAGGTATCTCAATCCCAGATCTCCAGATGTACCATGAAGCGGTAGTCATCAAGCCACGATGGCAGTGGCACAAAAACAGACACGCAGATCAATGCAACAGAGTGGAGTCCAGAAGTAAACCCATGCTTATATGGTCAATTAATCTACAACAAAGGAGGCAAGAATATGCAATGGGGAAAAGACAGTCTCTTTAACAAATGGTGCTGGGAAAGCTGGACAATTACATGCAAAAGAATGAAACTGACCCATTGCCTTTCACCATAAACACAGACTCAAAATGGACTAAAGACCTAAATGTGAGACCTGAAACCATAAAACTCCTAGAAGGAAATATAGGCAGTCATTTCTTTGACATTAGCTGCAGAAACATTTTTCTACAAACGTCTCCTCTGGCAAGGGAAACAAAAACAAAGCTGTTGGGGGGCACCTGGGTGGCTCAGTCGTTAAGCGTCTGCTTTCAGTTCAGGTCATGATCCCAGGGTCCTGGGATCAAGCCCTACATAGTGCTCTCTGCTCCGGGGGAAGCCTCCTTCTCCCTCTCCCACTTCCTCTGCTTGTGTTCCCTCTCTCGCTGTGTCTCTGTCAGATAAATAAATAAAATCTTAAAAAAAAAACACAAAGCTGTTGGGACTACACCAAAATAAAAAGCTTTTGCACAGGGAAGGAAATCAACAAAAAGGTAACCTACTGAACGGGAGAAGATATTTGCAAATGATACATCCGATAAGGGGTTAATATCCAAAATATATAAAGAACTTCAACTCAACACCAAAAAAAAAAAATATTGAAAATGGGCAGAGGACCTGAATAGACATTTTTCTAAAGATGGCATACAAATTGCCAATAGACACATGAAAAGATACTCAAAATTACAAGATTTTTTAAGTATGCTTCTCAAAGAATTCTCTCTCAATAAATGGCAGGATAGTCATATTATATTCTGTTGCCTTCTTAAATAGAGTACATTAACCAACTTGCATATGCGCGTGTACACACACACACACACACACACACACACACACACACACACACAGGACTTTTGCAACCCAGGACTTATGAACAGAACCATCTTTAGTGTGGACCTTATATTCTTTCCTGTAACCTTTTTGTATAACATACGTATTCTGAAAGTTGGAACCAAATTACCTCAACTATTATCTTGAATTGTTTTCTATTTGTTATTGGATGTACACCATTTCCTAAAATCCAACAGGCCTATAGCCAAAGATACATTCCTCAAAGATGAATTTCCAGTCCCCCACCTCTCATGTTTCTTATTCTATCACTCTTCTACCAATCTCCAAAGGGGGAAAACAAAATAAATCTCTCAAGAAAAAGTTCAGGCGGGCGCCTGGGTGGCTCAGTTGGTTAAACGACTGCCTTCGGCTCAGGTCATGATCCTGGAGTCCCGGGATCGAGTCCCGCATCGGGCTCCCTGCTCGGCGGGGAGTCTGCTTCTCCCTCTGACCCTCCTCCCTCTTATGCTCTCTGTCTCTCATTCTCTCTCTCTCAAATAAATAAATAAAATCTTTATAAAAAAAAAAGATTTAAAAAAAAAAAAAAGAAAAGAAAAAGTTCAGTCTCAGGGTCCACAACGGGAGGACTTGCTGTTGTGAGAGCTGGGCCTCCTTCCCTCTATCTGTTCTCCCAACTGCGGTACATGCTTCCTTCTCAAGGACACTGCCAAACCCTGATCTGCGTGACGTGCTCAGAACACCCAGCCAGGCTGCGGGCCCTGCAGGTGTGCGGAGGGGTGATGCCCCACTTCAAGCCCCTCAAGGTTTTACCGTACTGTGGTAGCCCAGAGAAAGGTGTGTGTCTTTCTCCTCAGTAATCCACTACCACACGAGGACAGAGTCCTACACCATCGGCCATGTAGCAGAGAGTGCAAACATCTTCTAAACCTTCCTGAGAACACAGCTTCCAATTCCTACCCCCTTCTCCCTTTCCTCCCTTGCTTCTCCATCTGCACAGATCCTCCTCGGAGCATGCTTAGACAACTGGACTCAATTCATCTGTCATTTGGGTCTTAGACTCCCCATCCATACTTTGACCAACAATTTGCTGAGTTTCAGTCCATGATAAAATAGGTCTCTAGAAATCCAAACTTAGGAAACAATTAGAGGAGTTTTTATTATTATTGGTTTCTTACCAAAGGTATCTTGGACCTTAGAAAAGAATGCATTATTTGGGTCTTTAATCAATCAATTCATGAACCAGGCTTTAGTTTTGTTGTCACAAAAAGTAGAACTGAGTTTGAGTCAGTTTCATTAATGAGACCTAGTCCTTGAGCAAGTCAAGTGTCCTTTCAAAGATTTGGCTTTCTTACCTGTAAAATAAGGCTGTTAGGCTTGAAATAGTATTTATCAGGGAAGTAACAGATTCCTTCCAATTCTAAAATTCTATGAGTACTAAATATTTACTGAACCCCTACTGTATATTAGAATGGCAGATGGAGGAGGTATGTATGTATGCATGTATGCATGTATGTATGTATTTATTTATTTAACAGACAGAGACAGCGAGAGAGGGAACACAAGCAGGGGGAGTGGGAGAGGGAGAAGCAGGCTTCCTGCCGAGCAGGGAGCCCGATGTGGGGCTCGATCCAAGGACCCTGGGATCATGACCTGAGCCGAAGGCAGACGCTTAACCGACTGAGCCACCCTGGTGCCCCAGATGGAGGAGGATTTAAAAGAGTTGCTCTGAAGGAACACACAATCTAACCAGGGAAATACCATAGAAAATTGAGTTCTAAATGACATGTTAAATCCAGATAAATTAAAGGGCTAAATAGTAAAACAATTTTAATAACAGTAGTGAGTATATTGGGAATATATAGGGAAAAATTTTTACAATCCTACATTGAGAAAGGCCTTCTTTACTCTTGTTCCAGCAATTATACCTTGATTTATCATGCACAACACCACTTCTCCCACCACGTTCATATGGTTTGGGTGAAGACGAGCCCATCTGCAGCTCTAGAGATGGGCAGAGAAGCAGGCCTGGCCAATCACAGCCCCATACCTTATGGTCACAGCAGCTGGTTCATGGATGAACACAACCTAAGTCAGAACAATCAAAGGAAATGAGAGTCTAGCACAGGATTTTTGTTGGAACTATTAGGAAAAAGTGTTTTCTTGGAAGGGATTGTGTAGAGGCCAATGGAGAGCTTCTGGCAGCCAACTTGTCAACAGGGGAGGAGCTCCTGCCTGAAGATGGCGTCAACACCAAGGACAGCAGAGCAGAAAAGGGAGGTAAGCAAGTCACCTAGAATGACTGTGCCTCTGAGCCCAGAAATGCCTGAAGCTACTGTAACCTGTTCCTCAGACCAATTTGTAACCAGGAATGCTACTACATTCTCCTCAGGACTTTCCAATAATGTTAAGATTGTGATCCTCCCAAGGGGGTGAAAAGCTGCCCATACCTTTTCAATAAAATGATTACATAAATGAAGCTCTGGATTCACATCTCTAGATGTACACAATTTTATGAACTCAGAAATTTGAGTACTCCTCCCAGTATGAAAAATATCCTCTTGCAAACATGGCTGCGAAGATATTTTTAGTCATTTAATCCTTTTAGGAACAGGTCAAGTATTAACAATGGTAGAATATTACCTGCTCAGGGATAGGTTCAGAAAGATTTAAACAAGCAGGTGGCAGGACATTGGAGACAATAGGACAACTCACTTCTTTAAAACCATTTTAAGGGGTGCCTGGGTGGCTCAGTCGTCAGGCATCTGCCTTCAGCTCAGGTCATGATCCCGGGGTCCTGGGATGGAGTCCCACATCGGGCTCCCTGCTCAGCAGGAAGCCTGCTTCTCCCTCTCCCTCTCCCCCTGCTTGTGTTCCTGCTCTCACTATCTCTCTCTCTGTCAAATAAACAAAATCTTTAAAAATAAATAAATAAAAATAAAACCATTTTAAGTGGTTTTGTAGTGTCTTAAGAAAACAGGTGTCACAGAATTTCTGAAAATACACTGTTAAATCTAGATTTACACTCTTGGGAATTTAACAGTCTAAAGTAATTTATATAAATAACAAGCTTTTGTATTTACCTAAATACTAATATGTATTTAAATTAAGCTGAAATTATCCATCCTTCCTTATTCTCCTCACCAGCGGAGAGACTGTTGTCCATAAATTCTTGCTAGTGTAGGCAGCAATTGAGATTCATAAAAATGGGGGATACTGTAAAGGCTTGACAGTAAGTATGCAATATAAATAGAAAAATACGTGGTAACTGAAGTGTTAACGTTTTCTTATAATACTAAAATTCCATCGCAGATGTCACTCAACTACAGTCCCTAGGCCAGATCTGGCCTGCTATTTTTGTAAATAAAGCTTTATTAGACTACAAGTCATATCCATTTTGTTGCTGTTGTTCTGTTTTGTCTTTGGCTGCTTCCACACCCCAACAGCAAAGTTGAATGATTTCAAGAGACCAGGTAGCCTGCAAAAACTAAAATATTTAGTATCTGGCTCATTTACAGAAAAATCTGAGGTCCTCTGTTTTATGGTTCTAAGTATTTGTTGCTCATTGACTATGCTCTAGGCTCTGGAAGTAGAGTGGGTAGGCCACTGTGGCAACAGAGAGATATGAAAAAGAATGCCTCTATGTACATAGACAAAATTTCAAAGGGGACATAATACACATTAGAACCCATGGAAGGCAGGAAATAACCAGGAACTAGATCTCATTAGGACTAGGGGAGGTTTCAAATTCAAATACCTGCAGAGTCGCACAAGACAAAGAGGGGCAACAAAGTGTTAACTGAGGATTAAGTGAGGAAGCTGAAGGTACGAGTCCCATCCAGAGGGGGCAGCAGTCACTCATGAATGGGGACCCAACCTTGCCAGGCCTCCCAATACTTAATTTTTCCAAAGAAGCCAGAAAGCTGAAGTTTTATGGAAATCCTCTCAAATGTTGGTGACAAATTCTAAGAAATTATAAACAGTATGTGGGTCAAGCAAAATATGGTAGAGGCCTTTGGGACCCATGTTTCTGATACAAAGGCCAAGAACTAAAAAAACAGGAAGCAAGGACTCACAAGTGTGGGTTAGAATTTAAGTAATCGTCAAAAAGCAGATCTCCGAGTTCGGTGCAATGCTCTCTCAGAGCTTGGACCAGTCATCCCCCCATTCCAGGCCTTAGTCTCCACCAAATGACAATAGGAATAAATGGTCTGAAAGTTCCCCTCAGCCATACAAATTCATCTTTCCGTAACAGTTCCCTAAAACATTATCCTTAAAAGGGAAAGAACTCTAGATGTCACTCATACCTAATTCACAAAAAAACTCTACAAAAGGAAAACATCCACCTACCTGCACACTGTTCATCCTGGGAAACAAGATTAGTCTGCATAAAAACGGACACCAACGGGGCGCCTGGGTGGCTCAGTCAGTTAAGCATCGGCCTTCAGCTCAGGTCATGATCCCAGGATCCAGGGATGGAGCCCCGCATCGGGCTCCTGGCTCAGTGGGGAGCCTGCTTCTCTCCCTTTCTCTACCCCTCCCCCTGCTCATGCTCTCTCTCTCTCTTTGCTCTCTTATTCTCTCAAATAAATAAACAAAATCTCTTAAAAAAAAACAACGGACCCCAATGTACTTTGTGGACCTGTGTCATGAGTAGTTTCATGAATTTTTATGAAGTTTTTCTGTCAAGTATCATCAGAGCAAGGCGTACCTCAAACTCAACACTGTCACAACCACACAGAAAGAACAGGTCTTTATCTGTAAGGAAGTGTGAAACAGGACTACTGAACAAAATCAGTGTGTTTTAGTACCACTCCCTCAACATGGGAAGGAATTCTCTCCAGTCTACACCCAAAGTTTAAAAAAGAAAAACAGAATGTTGGGATCACAAAAATCAAACACAATAAAGGTCAGGCTAAGAAATAATCTACACTGGCAGCAATACCATTACTTCCTGTTCTATAGAGTAAAGGGCTTAATTTTAAATCAGAAATGCAATTTGATCTAAACACCCTCCTGCCAGGCTCTGGGAACTGAGTTCAGGGTGGGCACTATCTGCCTCCGTCCAACACCGTCCCTCCCCATCATTTCCCCCCATTAATGGTTTCCTTAATCCCACACCATTAAACAAAGAAAAAGGCAGCCATAAAAATATCAGAAGGTTAACCACCGGCATTTTTCAGTATTTTATGAATTTCCAATTTTGAAACGAAAAATGAAATTTCAGCAAATGCTATTAATCTCAATATTAATTTTCAAAGCACTATATTTCTAAAATGCACAAAGAACACACTCTAATAATGATCCCAAATAAATTTTCTGTACGAAGCCAGATTGAAGTCAGGAGCAGAGGAATTGCCTTCTGCCTAGCTGTAATTACGTCTGAGGCTGCCTTTCATTAACTTCTATCTTCCGTCCTGCTATCCTTCTACAAATATCACTTGAAGATAGTGTTCCATTCCTTTACTCAGTCTCTCTCAAATACGGTTTCAAAAAAGTCTTTAAGCATGCTTGATGATATTCGAAGGAAACTAGTCATTCAGGACACGTAACAAGCAGCCAATCAATCTTACAAGAAAATATTAAAAGTCTCCAGAATAGATTGCAGTCAAGCAAACAGACATACCTTTCTTGCCCTTTGGAACTGGGTAGAAGTCAGACTAAATGAAAAAAATCTTTAAACTTCTTGAGATTAAATGAGCAAAGAAACTTCAAAGAGACAAATTCCTAGATTTTAAAATCAAAGACACAGGGTGTCTTTTGACACCTTTGTGTCTTGACCACAGAACAGAACGTGGTGATCTTGACCTTAGATACTGACGGTGCCGTACGGCTATCCTGCAGCCGCATGCAAGGTCTCCAAAGCCTCCTGGGTCCTGAAGAAGAGGAGGGTCTGGATTTCTAAAGTCCATCCATAACTATTCTGTTAATTCTATGATGGGGCCCTTTTTAATAACCCTGTGTCTAATTCATGTGGTATTTAAAATAGGTCAAATGGATTATCAACACTACACACCTTTGTCAGTTCTTCATTTCTACCTCCCCCCAGGGGAAGTAGAATTGATAGATTGCAGAATCTTAATCCCTTAAATCATAACGATGTCGCAGAGACATTAGGCATGTCCTAGAAAGCTGAGGGATTCTTTGAGGGAACATTTCCTGAGCCAAGTGTTCTTTTAAACTAAAATTTAACAGGTGTACAAGATCTACAAAGATCTTCACTCACTGTTTTGAAACTAACAGTTCTCTGCTCAATCCTGTTCTTTTTCACTGCCAAATTAAAATAGTTTTCTCCAGATAAACTTCACAACCCCTTCTTCCCCTTATTCTGGATTCTGTTCTTTAATTTGAAACTGGCCTCCTTGAAGGTCATTAATGATCTATAAATCCTCAAATTCCAAAGTTGTCTTCCTCAGTCTTCATTTTCTTGGATTTTTCTGATACATAGGACCCCGATCAGTCATCCAATCATGCATTCACACATCTAACAAATTCTTTTCAAATGCCAGCAAGGCAGGTACCATGCTAGGTAGACACTGCTTATACATGTTGAGTAAGACAGGAAACCAGTCTCTGGAACTGACAACCCTGAGACAGCTATAAACAGGTAATTATCCAAAAATCTCTGGAGAGATGAACAGACCACCCCCTCCTTGAAATTCTAGAAATCCCTGGGCTGGCTGGCCAATAGGATGCTGATCCTGGGTGTGGAACAGATGCTGAACCAAGTAACTTAGTCCATTTCTGATTTAAGAGTTTTAAGTAATAGTTAATAACCATATCATTCATCTAGTTACCTATTTCTAGAACTTCAGCCATTGCCTTTCATGTCTGATTAGAACTAGGATCCAGCCTATCCTTTCAAGCCTGCCTCCCCTTCCGTAGACTACTGGTCCCAGAATCTCCTTCATGGAGAATGTTCTTCTCACAAGCACACGCTCTCCAGGGAGCTCATCCACTTCTCACATTTAACCATGGCCTTGGCGCTGTCACTCCCTAATCTCTTGCTCTGGCCTCAACCTCTACCCAGAAGCTTCAGACTCTCACCGCATACGACTACACACACCCGCACACAACTCAGTATGTGCAAAACTAGCCTCCCTCAACCATGTTCCTCCTCCTGTATTCTCCATCTCCATTCACAGCACTCAACCACCATCAGCGTCACCAAGCCACAATGGGGGAATCCTCCTTTCCTCTCCTTCATCTACCTTACTCACACAAAATAAACAAGGCTGGCCATTTTAACCTCTACAGGGTTTTCCTAATCGACCCCCTTTGTCTCCATCCCTGACCCCACTGCCAAATTCAGGTAAGTTTTCTTTCATCTACAGAGTTATCATCCACTTTAGGTGCTTGCCATCTCTCACTTGGCAACTGTTGTCTCATTGGACTCCTGGCTCCTGTTCTCTTCCCACTCCAGTCGTTTTATACACTATGGCCTTAAGAATCTTCTTAAAGCCATCAGGCTCCCCATGGAATACAGCCTAATGTTCAAATTCTTTTGCCTGAATCCCTGAATTCAGAGTGGCTACCAAAGTCCTTTGTGTACTACAACCAGCTGAGGACCTAGAAAGTGAGATCAGGCACCACTTGAATAACTTGCAGTCATCTTCATGGAAAATATTTAGATGACATGGAAAAAAATAAGTCTTGCAGATAATGGAGATACTCATACAGACAACTTTGTGGACATACTTTGATGATCCTGCTTTTCTGGCTCACCCTCTGCGTCCTCCTCATCACGATTCCACCCAACAGCCCCTCTGGCCCAGCTCTCTTCTTGCGTAAGATCTTTGTGGACCACTCTAGCTGGCACATCTCACCCTTCTCTGAAGAACCACACCACCTGCCTTTCTACTAATTCTCATTTGGCAACCACCTATTCCTTGGGCTCCTCCACTATCACTTAAACTCTGATCATTTCCCTTGGCTGTGTTCATTTTGTCCAATAAGGTCACGAGGTTTCTAGAATCAGGAAGGTCTTAAATACCTTTTGGCATCTTTACTGTCAAGCCTAGCATAGTGCCTTGGATACAGAATATGTCTGATACAAGCCAGTCAATGCTGAAAACCAACAGATAAAAGCTAAAACAACTGCCCTACAAAGACTACTTGGATTAAAAATAGAGGTCCTATCACCTATTAGCCAAACTCCGGCTGTTCTGGAAGTGAGGGAAAATCTCTGTCTGAGAAAGGAGAGGACAGTCATGAAAGAAAACCTTTCAGTGATATTAGTCTTATAAATGGATTCAAGCAACTTACATGTGGTCTAGATGTAACCAAAAGACCTCAGCATTGAAACATGTTTTCTCTGTGGTTTAAGCCACACATTTTCAACAGGGTAATACTGCCCACATAGGGGTAAAATAGGTTCTTGGGAAGAAAAAAAAAAATCTTCTGTATAGAGCAGATATACATACCATACATATACACTATCTTGTGTGGTATTAAGATGCCACTGGGAGGAGAGAGAGATGAAAAAATGTCTCAAGAGGCTCTTGGGGAAGGGGGTGCCTAATGAAGTCTGAGAAATGCGGTTTTAAACCAAATGGACTGTCTGCTCTGCTAAATTTGTTAAAGCTCTATAGCTCTGTATCAGCATTCCAAGATCATATAAATGCACATCAACCAAACCTAGAAGATAATTCAAATGAAAATTATTTTTGTGTTTTCGTGTTCTCAAAAATTTTTGTATTTTGTTGTTAAGTGATTAATGTTTATTTTTTTCCCCTGCTAAAGGGAGGGTACCATTGGACAAACATTAAAGTAAAGCATTTCCCATCAAATAGAAATTTAAAAATTAAAAAGGTTTTGTTTTAAAAGAGGAAATGGCTTTTTAAAATATATTATACAAGATGTGTGAGAAAGTAGCTAGGACTGAATTAAGATTGAATAGTTATTTATATCTGTTTCCTGTTTAGCCTTTTGACAAAGTTCGGTCCTGTATTTTATAGTTAGCTTTGGATAAGATTTCCCAGAATAACCCTGATGTGGGGTCTGCTGGTAGGGAGGACCCCAGAACTACATCCTGCAATTCACACCCTGTGAACACAGTCTGCTAAACTCAACAACTTCAAACCAGAAAACAAAAACGTCACTGTCCCATTTCCTCTGCCAAACCCTATTTTGAAACTCCCAAACACAAAGAAGAGGAGGAAAGAAAGAAAAAAAAAGGAAAAGAAAAGAAAAAGTCAAGAAAAACCAACACTGAATGTGTTTAGAAACAGAGGCAGGTTATGAGGAACATTAGTCTTTTCCTATTTTTTTTTTAATTAAACCATAAATTCCTTTTCACAATCAGAAAAATGGACTACGTGAGATGATGAGAGAAATACCTCATCTCTAACATTTTTGGTGTGGAGAGAACACCTCTACCCAGTATCAATATACTACTTGAAGGGTTCATGTTTGTCAGGTTGGACAACTATGAAAACGAAGAGCTCAAATCAGAGGCAAACATAAATCAAGTAAAATGAAATAAAAGAAAAACCTAACAGCAGGAGGAGCACTGCTGTGAATGGAGCAATGAGAGTTGATAATGGGACAGAGAAAAGATAAAGATGATGGGGCTTACAGGGTGGAGGCAAGATTTCTGGCTTTGGAAGCGGACCCATGAAACACTGGGGCACACTGTCAAAAAGGATGAGAATGGAGAGCTGATGGTGAGGAACAAGTTTTACCCTATGGCTATGCCATCAAAAATGGAGGGTCTCGGGGAACCCTACAAGAAAAGATCATTTCTGGTCCATCTCTATATTGCCAACTTCAACAGCCTGAAAATTTTCACCCCTTACCTTACTGGACGCTCTCTGCATTTCCACACTGAAGCTACTCCCTGTTTCTTAAATCTCCATTTTTCCCAAGTCATTATGTGCAATCTCTTATTTCCCTGGCCCCTCCTTTCCCATCTTCTTCACGATCCTCATTTGTTACTGGTCCCAAAGTCTCTGAGTCTGTGCTCATTTACACACTCCCTCCAGCAAACTCACCCACTTCCTACATTTAACCATGACCTTATAAGTGGTCACTCCCCAATCTCTTGCTCTAGCCCTGACCTCTCCTCCAAGCCTCAGGTTCTCATTCACTGCACACACCTACACTGACATCTCCTAGATACTTCAAAAACTTGACATGCCCAGGACAACCTTCCCCAAACATATCCCTCCTTGTGTATTCTCCATTTAAGTTCATAACACCTCCCAACCACCGTCCATCACCAAGCCAGAATCTGGGAATCCTGCTGAACATTCTCATTTCCACACACTTTACATCATTTTTACCTCTTAAATATTTCTTGACTCCATGTACCCTTGATCCCTACTGCCAATGTCCTAGTACAAGAACCTCCCTGCCTCACACCCAGACTGTTGAAGTCCCTCTTAGAGGTCTCCCTGTCAGCAAACTTAGTCCTACCCTAAAATCCAGCCCCCACACAGGAGCCTACTGATCTGGCTAAATGCAGAGTGATGGACTGGTTTCATGGTCCTCCTCCAAAGCTTTTAATAACTCCCAAGTCGTAACATTTGCTACACATACATAGTGCTTATTGTCAGGGACTGTTCAGCATACTTGATCTATATTAGGACTAACTCTGTGAGGTAGAAGTTATTGTCCCCATTGCATGAATGAGGGAACCATGGCATAGAGAAGTTACTTAGTAACTTGGGAAAGAAGCCCAGAATGGACCCCTAGGAAGTTTCATTCGAGTGGTGCTCTTGGGACACACAGCGCTGTCCTCCTCAGCATGCCAGATGCAGTCTCCCAGGCCTGGCCTCTCCCTGCCGCCCTCTCAGGCTACTTCCTGCCGTGCACTTCATCCTGAGTAATACCAAGTTCCCTCTGCATGGCAGACTGTGTGTGCCTTTGCTTAGGATGTTCCTCTCACAAGTGAGCTTTCTAGTGGTTTTCACCAGGCTGACTGAACACATTTCCACACCTCAGTTCCATCAGCAGCCTCCCCCAGAAGCCAGTCTTTAACCTCAGGCCTCAGTGCCCAGCTCCCTCTCTCCCAGCACCCCACCCCAAGCCCATAACTCTAGCTCAGCATTTCCTACATTATCTTAAATTATGTGTCTTTGCTCCCAGAAACCATCTCCTCCAACCCAGAATCTAGCATAGGTCTGATATGCAGGTGTACTAAAAAACTGTTCGAACTCTACCAACCACAGCGCAATGAAACTAGAGAGTTTACAGGGTTAAGATTGGTCTTGAAAGAAAATCCCTGGTACCTCTGCTTTTCCGTACTTCATAGTTTGCCAGTCTACTCATTTCAACATTTCCTAATAAACATGCGTACCTCATTTCTCGGAAGTTTTACTTGGTCATTTAAAAATCCTACAGATGACCTCCTACACCTGGTCATCAACAGCTTCCCATTACCGGTGTTCAAGCAATGTCCATCGGTAACAAGAATTGTCAGAGGGCATGCCCAGCCACCTGGGGACAATCAGCACCACTGACCTGCTTGCCAGGGATGCACGAGTCATGAAAACAAACGGGCTTGGTTATAAACATCAGACTCGTAGCACTGATGGGGCCCAGAGATCATCCAGATCTTTGTCTCTTCACTGCCCAGGTAAGAAAACTGCAGTCCAAAGAAATGGTCTTGGATCCACATAGTTTGCTAGTCCCAAAGTCCAGGTAAAAATCTTCTCTCCTTCATACTCAGTCCAGATTCTAGTTGTGTTATTATTTCTCAGGACATTCTGAATTATTAAAACTGTTAAGAACGTTCGAACTAGGGCTCTCCCAGGTCAAGAAAAAACAGCCAAGCTACAACTAGTTTTTCTTAGAGCTCACAGGCAATGTGAAAAACAATGCAGATTTTTTTTTTTTTTTAAGATTTTATTTATTTATTTGACAGAGAGAGAGACCGCGAGAGAGGGAACACAAGCAGGG